>NC_080167.1:63140933-63322700 GCF_950295315.1 Erinaceus europaeus
TATTGTCACATATGAGTTGTGCTCATCCCTGGCCATCACAGAGATGCAAGAGACACCCGTGTGTTCACGGATTCATTAAAATGGTTCTATGTCATCACTTGAAGACACTCCTCTTCATGTGTCTAAGCTGCGCCCATCAGAAATAAAGTCCTTCACTTGCTCAGAGTTCATGGCAGGTATATTCTCTTCCTTCTCCTTTTCCACCTCCTCCCCCTCCCCCCATCCTCCTACTTTCCTAATCTTTCTCCCCTTCTCCACTTCAGTTGGTTTCTGTCTTGTCTTGTTTTTTCCTCCTCTTCTCCTCCTCCTCATTCTCATTTTTATTCTCCTGTCTCTCTCATTTGTTTAAGATGAGGAGTTTAACCAGAGCATCATTCTGCCACATGTACTGCCAGGGACAGAACTCCGAACCTTTTTCTTGGGAGTCCAGTGTCTTATCTACAGCACCACTTCTCAGGTCACAATAAAGGCATTTTCTCACCTGAAACTTTCCTAGTGTGGACTAGAAACCTAGTGTAATATAATCCACTGCGTTTACTTCTTTAAAAAATAAACACCATTCAATTTATTTTATTTTAATGAGTGTGAGAGATATAGAAAGACAAGAGCACTGCTTAGCTCTGATTTTTGTGGGGCTGGGGATTGAGCCTGAGACCATGGAGCCTCAAGCAGGAAAGTCTTTTGCAAAATCATTATGCTATCTCCTCAATTCTGTCCCAGCTTCTGTACATCATGACATCACTGCACATGTCAAAGCCATGCTCTGATTCTTACCTTATTAATAAACATCAATCTTTTGGGGGTAGGGGGAGAAATAAAGTTTGATCCTGGCATATTAAAAATCAACGACTTTCCTGGGACCCGTTTTAGAACTACAGTTTGCAGGGGAACCACCTCTCTGAAGCTGGAGAACTGGGCTCATAGACAGAGACACAGTCAAGATCTGCCCGCCTAGACAGTGTCACCTGAGCCATAAGCTGAAAGGATCAAATGAATGACAACATTGACATTTGACTGCAGCTTACAGAGATGCTGAGAAACTCCTGGAGACTGTGGCCCAGGAATCTGAGGCTCTACTGCCTCTTCCAAAGGCTACTGCCAGAGAAATCCACCAGGTTCTCATGTGAATAGCACAGAAGAACTTCTGCTGATTCTGGCACGGGAAGGGGAAGAGTATGATAGGCACCCAGAATCTTCTCCACAGCAGAGCTCTGACCTACAGAGGCAAAGACCTGGCCAGACCCTTTAGCAGCTGAACCAAGTTCACTCTGCCCACCTCAGCCCTCAGGCTTCCATCCCACCTGATGGTTAAACACAGAGGCCAAGAGCCAACAGATGTAACAGGCATCTCCAGGCCCTTCCTCTCACAACAGAAGGTCACACCTCTTCCTCAGACTTACCCTCAGCAGACACCAAGATGGACCACACTGGGCCAGAAAAACACATCAAGTGGCCCAGGGGGTGGCACAGTGGATGAAGCACTGGACTCTTAAGCTTAAGGCCCCAAGTTCAAGCCCCACCTCGGCCTGTGCCAGACTGATGCTCTGGTTCTCTCTTCTCCTCTGTCTCTCTCTGTCTCTCATAAATAAATAAATAAACACAACTTTAGGAAGAAAAAAGATAACAGAATAGACAACAACAAAAAGGGAGTGCACAATTAGTATGCAAAGATTTTTATACTCGGGTCTCAGAGGTCCCAGGTTCAGTCCCCAGTATTACCACAAGCCACAGCTGAGCAGTGCTCTCCCCTACCCATTTCTCTCTCTGTTTGTCTCTCTCTCACTGAAATAAAATATTGAAAAAATGCATAGAACACCAAGATAGACAAGGTGTAAGGATCCCGGTTCGAGCCCCCAGCTCCCCACCAGCAGGGGTGTTGCTTCACAGGTGGTGAAGCAGGTCTGCAGGTGTCTATCTTTCTCTCCCCCTCTCTGTCTTCCCCTCCTCTCTCCATTTCTCTCTGTCCTATCCAACAATGATGACATCAGTAACAACAAGAATAACTACAACAATAAAACAAGGGCAACAAAAGGAAATAAATAAATAAATAAAATTATACTTATATACCTTTCCCATATTTGGGAGCTACTCGCTACCCTGATCCAGCTTTTTAGTTCTATTTCCAACTCTGACACCATCTCCCTAGGTAATACCTTTGATCCACCTGCATGTTAGCTGTTGGACTCAAGCAAAAATTAGTAAAGTCATAGGCCCCCTTGGAATATACCTAAAATAGACCTACTAGCTTTTCCAAAGTGGAAAAATATGGAGACCCCCAAATCATCTGCTATATTCTTGCTTTTATGTTCTTGACTATTAATTTGTTCTGCTTTATATCTTAATGATTTTACTTTCTTTTTCTTTTTTTTAAAGATTAAAAAATTATTTGTGAGAAAGATAGGAAGAGAAAGAAAGAACCAGACATCACTCTGGCACATGTGCTACCGGGCATTGAACTCAGGACCTCATGCTTGAGAGTCCAAAGCTTTATCACTGTACCACCTCCTGGACCACATCTTAATGCTTTTTCAGCTACCAAGTTGCAGATACCACTATGACATCAACCTGACTTCCCTGCACAGATTACCTCACCAATGTGTCCTCTCCAGATCCCTACCCACTAGAGAAAGTTAGGGAAAGGCTGGGGGTCTGGAGTGACCTGCCAACACCCATGTTCTGTGGAGAAGCAATTACAGAAGCCAGACCTTCCACCTTCTGCATAATCCTGGGTCCATGCTCCCAGCGAGATAAAGAATAGGAGAGCTTCCAAGGAGGGACTGGGATGTGGAATTCTGGTGGTGGGAACTGTGTGGAAGTGTACTCCCCAGCTTGTTTCTATCTTGCCCTAGTGGGTTCTGGGGAGGTGAGGTTCCAGGACATATTGGTGAGGTCCTCAGAAGACATATCTTTAATAGCCTACAACATAAAACAAAACTAGATCTCAACTTGCTTCAGATTTATATTCTTGGAGAATAAGAATTCCATTTTAGCCACTGAGGTTCCTTTCCTGAGTCACAACCCACATAATAATAGCATATTTCCCCTTGGCAGTGAAAAGACATCGTTTTGCTTGGCGGTGGATTTATTATTGTGTTCCCCGCCCCCACCCCAACATAACCTGTTTCTGTTGTTTGGATCCCACAGCTTGAGGTAAGATGTGAAAATGGAGAACTAAGACAAGAAATAAGGACAGCTGGTGCATTTTCCTTGAGGCTGTTTCAGGGATGGTGGGCTTGGTTCATCAGCACTGGGGTTTGATGGATGGACGGTTTGTCTAAATCCAAGCAATAATCACTTAAAGGAAGATTCTCTGTTTTTTAAAAAATATATATATTTATTTATTTACTTTCCCTTTTGCTGCTCTTTTTTTATTGTTTTATTTATTATTGTTGTTGTTGTGGATGTCGTTGTTGTTGGATAGGATAGAGAGAAATGGAGAGAGGAGGGGAAGACAGAGAGGGGGAGAGAAAGATAGACACCTGCAGACCTGCTTCACTCCTGTGAAGCGACTCCCCTGCAGGTGGGGACCCAGGGGCTCGAACCAGGATCCTTACGCCCGTCCCTGTGCTTTGCGCTACGTGCGCTTTACCCGCTGGGTTAGTGCTCGACACCCAAGATTCTCTGTTTTAATCCTTTAATATATATTACTGAAGTCATAAAAATGAATTATTTCTTGTTAAAAAATATAATAAAAAGGTTGGGTATTTTTTATAAGAATTGCCGTGACTGTCCAATAAAATGAAAGGTAATGAGGTAAGTTACGGGACTGCAAAATCAACACTTTTAAATGCGATACCTCATGTCTCCACCAGGTGGCAGCATCTCTTCAGTTATCTGCAAATTCCGGCAGGGAAGGAGAGCCACCTTCAAAGTCTGCTGGAGAATTTTAACACTGCCTTTTACTTTTAGGCTTCTTTGTTTCCCTTTCTTTCTTTCCTGATTTTTTTTTGGTGGGGGGAGGGTTTTGGGAAGTGGAGGGCAAAAGTTTAGTCACGGATTATCGCTTATTTTATTTATTTATATGTTTTTGATGTGGTTGTTGTTGGATAAGACAGAGAGAAATAGAGAGAGGAAGGGAAGGCAGAGAGGGGGAGAGACAGATAGACACCTGCAGATCTGCTTTACCGCCTGTGAAGCAACCCCCCCTGCAGGTGGGGAGCTGGGGCTTGAACCCGGGTTCTTATGTTGGTCTTTGCGCGGGTCTGCGCTTAACCCGCTGCGCTACCGCACGACTCCATGGATTATCTTCTTACTACACCTGAAGCTTTGTGTTCCAATATGTCTTCCTTGTGCTGCAGGAAGCAGACATCAGCATTCCTCAGAGCCAAATTCAAGTTTCTGTGCAGAGTGAGGCAACTGAATGGAGGGGGGAGAGGATGGCTTCCTTCCTTTGTCTCTTAAAAGGAAGCTCCAGGAAATTGAAGAGACCTTACAGGGAAAATGAAGAAAACACCCTTTTATTGTAAAAGATGCAGTTAATTCAAGGCTTGGAAATGCTTTACTAAAAAAGAAGGAGGAGGAGGAGGAGGAGGAGGAGGAGGAGGAGGAGGAGGAGGAGGAGGAGGAGGAGGAGGAGGAGGAGGAGGAGGAGGATATGGAGAAGGAGAAGGAGACGAAGAAGAAGAAGAAGAAGAAGAAGGAGGAGGAGGAGGAGGAGGAGGAGGAGGAGGAGGAGGATATGGAGAAGGAGAAGGAGACGAAGAAGAAGAAGAAGAAGGAGGAGGAGGAGGAGGAGGAGGAGGAGGAGGAGAAGGAGAAGGAGGAGAAGGAGAAGAGGAAGAAGAAGGAGAAAATGCTTTATTTGGGCCAGAGAGAGAGTTCACCAGGCGAGGTGTGGCCCATGTTTAAGCCTTATCACCACATGGCAAGAGCTACAGCATATAAAACATATAAATAAATAAAATAAGCGATAATCCGTGGCTAAACTAATGCTGGTCTCCCTCATCTCTTTCTCTCTATCTCTATCTTTCTGAATGAAAAAGTGACCTATGAAATCACTCATGCATGAGGCCCCAGCTCTGCAAAAAAAAAAAAAAAAAAAAACCCAAAACCCAACTTTATTTACTTTTACTTTAAAACTAATCTAGAGCTTAAAGATGAACTATTCGACTATTTTCTTTCTTGGTAAGGAGAGAGAACCATTTTCTGGAAACAGTTGACGAATTTTAAATTGCACTTCATTTTCCACCAGACTTTAAAACTGAATCACTCAATGATTTTTGACTCCAGTATCTTGAATAAATTTAATTCTAATAGGCTTCCTTCTCCAAATGTTTCAAATTAGGAGACAAATCTGTCATTGTGCTCTTCATCAGAATCTGGCAGCCCCTCGCCCATCTTTCTTAGCTTAAATGCCACTATTTTTGGACCACGTAATGACAGGCATGCTTGATATAAATACATGTTTATAATGAAGAGGCATTTTGAGAAGCTTGGAATGTCCAGCTGATGTTCTTGATCCCACTTGCCAATGTTACAGTCTTGGTCTTATTGATGACTTTTACATTTATATTGGTAATCTTTCCATTTTCACTCTGTCTTTATCAAGTCCCCTCACTATTTTTTTTTCAACAGACTATTTGTATAGCAGCTTAGCAGCAGATCTGACATATCAGAACTCAGATTTCTCCTCTCCCTGCCCAGCACCTGCACAGCTTCCCTTCCATCTGACGAGGAAACCTACACCAGTCAGGCTCCCATGATTGACTTATAGTTGCCTGGGGGCCAGACAGTTCACACACACGCGCACGCACACACACACACTCCAGAAGCCAGATCAGATCTTGCATCTTCACAGGAAGGGACTTAGCTTTGTGTCCCAAGAAGCAGGCAGGAAGAATTCATTCCCCACCCAGCAGTGGAGAGAGAGGAAGAAAGAATGCATTTTGCTGCCGCCCCCAATAAAAGAACTCTTTCTTTGTTACACAGGAGCAGGTGGGCATGGTTTGCGGTGAGATGACACTTCCTAACAGACCTTGTGTTGTTTCTGATTAGAGCCCTTTGACCAGGGAAATAACAGGCAGCTTATTGCTTTGATGAGATTTATGTCTTGTCTATCTTGGTGTTCTATGTATTTTTTCAATATTTTATTTCAATGAGAGAGACAAACAGAGAGAGAAACAGAGATAGGGGAGAGCACTGCTCAGCTGTGGCTTGTGGTAATACTGGGGACTGAACCTGGGACCTCTGAGGCCCAAGTGTGCTATTCACCATGAGAACCTGGTGGCTTTTCCACTTATAAAAATAAGTAAATAAATAAAAAGTAAATAAATAAGTAAGTAAATATAAAAAAATTTAAAATCTCGGGAGTTGGGTGGTACACACTCCCTTGGGTCCACACTCCCAGAGGGTTAAAGAATAGGAAAGCCGGGAGTCGGGGCGGTAACGCAGCCGGTTAGGTGCACATGGCGCAAAGTGCAAAAACTGTCATAAGGATCCCGGTTCGAGCCCCCAGCTCCCCACCTGCAGGGGAGTCGCTTCACAAGCGGTGAAGCAGGTCTGCAGGTGTCTCTTTCTCTCCCCCTCTGTCTTCCCCTCCTCTCTCCATTTCTCTCTGTCCTATCCAACGACGACAACAATAATAACTACAACAATAAAAAACAAGGGCCACAAAAGGGGATAAATAAATAAATATTAAAAATATCTCTCACTCATTAAAATAAAATAAACTGAGTCTTAGAAAAAAAGAGAAGAGGGGACCTTGAGTTTTCAGGCCTCATGTCTGCTGCTGCCCCACCTCCCAGTCCTTTTCTACTGGATCTTTTATCTCCCCGCTGTTGAGTTGCATGGGGTCTTTATATTTTATGCAGTGTCTCTTTGAGGGCACTAGTACTGACTGTGTGACTCCCCCTGATGTACTTGGTGAGTCTTGTTTTCTCAAATGCTAGTCCTTTCGCATGCTGGTGATTTTCTTTGGGTATATTGGGTGAAAGTATAATGTATGTCTATATTTATTAAGAGACATTTCTGCGCTTGTAGGTGAGAGGACGTCCTGCAGTACGTTGTGAATTGGCTGTGAAGAGAGATGCCTCTGCATCAAGCAGGAGAGATGGGAGAGGAGGAGAACAAGACACCCAGGTGGTCTTTCCCGATGTAGATGGAGGCCTTGCTTTATGGTTGTGGGACTCCCATCTTTCTTATCAGTGGACACTTATGTGGGATACTGGCCCACTCCTGTGGCCCCAATGCTTTGAGCTCTGAGAGTTCCGAACCTACTAAAAAGGAGGAAGAAAAAACAGTTTTCAAGTGTCGTCGTTGTTGGATAGGACAGAGAGAAATGGAGAGAGGAGGGGAAGACAGAGAGGGGGAGAGAAAGATAGACACCTGCAGACCTGCTTCACCGCCTGTGAAGCGATTCCTCTGCAGGTGGGGAGCCGGGGGCTCGAACAGGGATCTTTACACTGGTCCTTGTGCTTTGCGCCACCTGCGTTTAATCCACTGCGGTGTCGCCTGACTCCCAGATTTTATTTCTAATTATACTGTCTCCTCCATGTTTCTTTTTTTTTTTTCTAAATTTTTTTTAATATTTATTTTATTTTATTTATTTCCTTTTGTTGCCCTTGCTGTTTTTTTTTTTTTATTGTTGTAGTTATTATTGTTGTTGTCGTTATTGGATAGGACAGAGAGAAATGGAGAGAGGAGGGGAAGACAGAGAGGAGGAGAGAAAGACAGACACCTGCAGACCAGCTTCACCGCCTGTGAAGCGACTCCCCTGCAGGTGGGGAGCCGGGGTTCGAACCGGGATCCTTATGCCGGTCCTTGTGCTTTGCGCCACCTGCGCTTAACCCGCTGCGCTACAGCCCGACTCCCTCCATGTTTCTTCTTACCAGAGCACTGTTCAAAACTATTTTATGGTGGTGCCAGAGATTGAACTTGGGACCTCTGGAAACTCAGGCTTGAAAGTTTGTTGTCTAAACTATTGTGGTATTTCCCCTAACCCATTTAAATTTTTTTTCAAAGAACCAAACTCAATGGGCTACATTACACTAGGTTTCCAGTCCATACTAGGAAAGTTTCAGGTGAGAAAATGCCTTTATTGAGACCTGAGAAGTGGTGCTGTAGATAAGACACTGGACTCCCAAGCAAGAGGTTTGGAGTTCTGTCCCTGACAGTACATGTGGCAGAATGATACTCTGGTTCTCCTCCTCTGTCTTAAATAAATCTGAGAAAGAGGCACAGAGAGAGAGAGAGAGAGGCAGAGATACAGGAAAAGAGACAGAGAGGCAGACACAGACAAGAGGAGGAGGAGGAGGAGGAGGAGGAGGAAGAGAACATGTTAGCCATGAACTGTGAGCGAGAGGACTTTATTTCTGATGGGCGCAGCTTAGACACATGAAGAGGAGTGTCTTCAAGTGATGACATAGAACCATTTTAATGAATCCGTAAACACACAGGTTTGCATCTCTGTGATGACCAGGGATGAGCACAACTCATATGTGACAATAGGTTGAGTCATACTCAGTCCAGAGCCTCCCCCTGAGCAGCGGCCTTTAGCTGAGAGACACAGCAGCTAAGTGAGGAGGCCACAGGCTGCACAGCAGAAGCCAGTCTCAGGGTCTCCACCAGCTCCATTTCCCTGGGAGACGCTCATATCTACCCCGGTCCCAAAGAAAGAGCAGCAAGGGGTGTCAGGAGGTAGCGTAGCAGGTTAAGCGCACGTGGCGCAAAGTGCAGGGACTGGCAGAAGGATCCCGGTTCGAGCCCCTGGCTCCCCACCTGTAGAGGAGTCGCTTCACAAGTGGTGAAGCAGGTCTGCAGGTGTCTATCTTTCTCTCGCCCTCTCTGTGTTCCCCTCCTCTCTCCATTTCTCTCTGTCCTATCCAACAACGATGACACCAAGAACAACAGTAATGACTACAACAATAAAACAACAAGGGCAACAAAAGGGAAAATAAATAAATATTTTAAAAAGAAAGAAAGGAAGGAAGAGCAGCAAGGAATCCAGATGTTCCCGGTGAGAGAAACAACTTCTCGTGTGTGGTGCAAGCTTTGCCATGAGCATGGCCTGGGTCTGAGGCCCAGCACCACAGAGAAACAACACATCACCCACCGGGGGAAGTTCAGTGCTGTAGTGTCTCTCCCTGAATAAAAGTCAGCCCAGTGAACTAGCATACACGTGAGGCCCCAGCCACACACGCACGCACACGCGCACAGAGCTCCTGTCGTCTCCATTGATTCATTTCCAGGTGAGGGAGGAGGAGAAAGGGCCAGAGCAGCATCACTCTAGCACAGGAGCTATGGGTGCAACTCAGAGCCACCCCAAGCTTGAGAGTCCCCACTTCATCCACTGGACCCTCCGGGGACCCCCTAGATGGGACGCCTCTGTCTGAATACACAGCCCCTCCAGGGTCTGCTTGGCCACTCAGCCCTGCTCACAATGACACCCACCTCCCACCAATCAGGCGACACCACGCGGCTACCACCTCATAACAGTCTCAGCCTCTACACTGAGGACTCACAAAGGAGCTTGTGGCTGCTTCCTGTGGCCCAGGGCTGAAGCCGCAGCTTCCTGGCAGAGGAGCAGTGGATGGCTGATGGCTCACCTGGAGACCAGAAACTTGCTTGGCTGAGAGACAGTATTGAGGAGAGAAGCTGCAATCAGAGGAGATGAAAGGGGAGCAGTTAGGATCACAGGGGAACAGAGGAGCGGCAGGAGGAGGAGGAGGAAGTGGAGCAGGAAAAGAAGGAGGAGGAGGAGGAGAAGGAGGAGCTGAAGAAGGAGCAGAAGTAGGAGGAGGATCAGGAGGAGAGGGAGCAGGAAAAGGAGAAGAAGGAGGAGGAGCAGGGGGAGGAGGGGCAGGAGGAAGAGGAGCAGGAGGAGGAGGAACAACTCAGATAATCCACCTGAGCCTGTCCATGGAGAGGGCAGAAGCCATAGCCAAGGAGAGGAGGGCCAGGGCGCTGGAGGCCATGAGGGCAGAGGAGGTCAGGGCCGCAGTGCAGGGCCTGCCTGCTTGGCAGCCGCCCTCCCACACTCCATCTCCTGCTTCCACACCTCCTCAGTGACCAGCTTTTCCTCCTTGAGGGACTCACATTGGCAGAGCCACAAAGCAGCTGACATGTAGGTTTACTCCCCCTCCCCCAAGAGTAAAGGCAGGGGAACCTTCATTTCTCTGGGAGCCAGGGGGCTCGGGACTGGGAGTGATGGACTCCATCGTCACACAGGCCTCTGAAACCAGCTCTGGGGTGCTTGGCCTCTCCTGAACTCAGTCCTTGGCCATTGGAGAGATTAGGCCAAAGGACTTCGTAGCACAAGGTCTGCTATGAACAAATCTCAGTGCTGTCACGGAGAGTATTAAACTCTCAGCAATAATATGGGTGTTTATAAGAAATTGCCTTTATGCAGAAAAAGTTTTACTTTTTCTCTGTTCTAAATAAGTCAGAGTACAGAAGTCTTTAAAATTATGTTGTTAAACATAGAATCTCTTTGATATTGAATAAGATTAAGAAGAAAAGAGCTTTGAAACACCAGTGTGCTCTCTCTTAAGCAAATCTCAAGTTTCTCTTAAGTATTTTTAAAGAAAAGATCTTGGTTGCTGAGGCTTTAGTACTCTAGCCAATGTTTTCAGAGAGACAGAGAGAGGGAAAACACCACAGCTCCAAAGCTGCCCTGAGTGCTGTCAGGGGCTGGGGGACTACAGTCTGAGCAGCTCTCCTGGCAAAGCAGGTGCCTCTCAGGCAAACCAACTCCCCAGCGCCCCCACCCCACCCACCATCCCTCCTGATCAATCTTGCCATTAGCGCTATCCATTTAAAATGTGAGCCTTTGGAGAGAATCATGAAACAAAGCATGCAGTCAGATGCTCACTATTTGTTAATACTTATACTTGAGGTTTCTATCTATAGTCTGGAGGCCTCGTGCACTAGAGACAGACAGACAGACAGCTCAGCACTAGAGCTTCCTCTGTTGCCTTAGCATCTCCCATGTGATGCCCGGGCTCAAACCTGGGTTTTGCACATAGCATAGCAGGCACCCTACCTGCTGTGCTATCTCTCTAGTTCAATTTAGGTTTTGATCAGAAAGCATTCCTTACTTGCTTCCAGAAGAGAAAGATCTAACACATATCATAGACTAATTTTCAGAAACCTCCTTTTTGCCCCATATGCCCAGTGAGTGCCAACTCAACACTCCACACAACAATTTCTGAAGCCTTTCCCCCAAGTCCCCCATCTTTGTTCTCTTTGCTTTCCCAGATTGGCGTGGGTCAGATGCACCCGAGACCCATGGACCACAAAGGAGGTGGAGGTAAGGATATACACTCACCGTCAACTTGCGAATTCCCGGTAATAGGACCTGCCAAGTTGATCAGCTGATGGGCCTGGCTGTGGAAAGGGACAGTGTCTACTTTGCCCACGAGGCTTAGCTGAGGATGAAGCTGGAGCACTGCACAGAACCAGCACCACCTGTCCCTCACAGTCTGTCCCTGGGCTTAACCCGCGGTCACCCTAGACGACGTGCCACAGAATCTGAGGAAGGTCTGGGGAGGTGGCATTTTAGGTGAAGCCCAGGCCTGTGGAGAAAGAACGCAGCATAGCTGTGTCCCAGAGACCACGTGAAGGGGGGAGCAAGTGAAACACCCAGAACAAACCAATACTTTCTTTTCTTTTCTTTTTTCTTCTTTTTTTTTTTTGGAGGGGGGATTGCACATAGAAACTCCACAAGCACCAATGGAAGGATTGGCTTTAGACTTTAATTTCTGACTGCAGAAGTGAACTGATGGGGGGGGGGAGCAGGTTGGGAGGGAGAGAATGGACTCAAAGGTAAAGGGCTCAGTGGACTTGGTGAGGGGTGAGAGGTGGGAACACACTATGAAGAGATGGGAAACTGCACTAGTGCAGCATTTCTCCTCTCGTAAACCAAGCGAATCTCATCAACAGAATGATTATTTAAAAAATAGCCAAGCCTTGGCTTTTCATAGTTGGAGACAGAGAGTTGAAGGTAGGGAGGTCTGAGTGCAGGGGAGGTTCCCCGTGACGTCTTCTGTCTTCTCAGAGAAGTCGAAGGCAAGAGCTTCCATCTCGGGGAGCAGAGAGGTTTGGAGAAGACAGGACACTTGGTTCCTAAGCCTGAGGGGGCCAGGGGAGCAGGGGCAGGCAGAGCCAGTCTTCACTGGAGATCTGTGGGCTCCCCACTGAAAACATTCTCATCTTTCCCCCCGACAAGCCTTTAGGCAGGATCCACAGACTGGCAGCAATGAAACCGATAGCCAGAGAGCCCCAGCCTGACAAAAAATCTGTGCAAAGGCTCCAGGACAAGTCGTCCAGCTTGCAGTTGGCACAGTCAGAGGCCCAGTACCACCTGCGTCAGCAGAGGCTGGAGGCCTATTTGCAGAACCAGCTCCAGCTGCCACAGGGGATGGGCGAAACCTTGTATCCCCCCGGAGAGGAGGAGCACTGGCGCCCACCATGCCCGGGGCCCAGGACAGAGGACTATGAGTGCCTGGGGTGCCCGATCCCCGACAGGGAGCTGGGCCACATCCAGAGGCACATCTACTGGGCAGAGCAGGCCCGAGGCCTCAGAGGCAAGCAGCAGCGCTGGGCGGTCCAGGACATCCCCAGTGAGCTGTGGGCCCCCCAAAGTGCAGCCGCAGAGGGGAAGTGGAAAGTGATCACGGAGGAGCAGATGGCGTCCAGGAGAAGCAGCAGGCAGAGGATGGCCTGGGTGGCCGAGCAGATCAAGGGGCACCAGGACCGCATGCTGAGAGGCCGCAGGCTCTCTGAGAAGAGGAGGGCGGAGAGGGAGGCCCTCAGGACCCCCAGCCAGGTGCCTCCTGTGCGCACGCAGCCCGGGGGGAGGAGGAACACCGCCTTCCCCATCACCCGGCCTTTGTGGACCCCAGGGATCAAGGTGCCCAGACTGAGGGCCACGTCCCCCGAGGAAGAGTTGCTGGAGTGGCCCTTCCTCAGGAGCCAGGTTGTCCAGTTTCGTGCGTAGTTTCTTTGTTCAGTTTTCTGTCAATAAACTTGAGTTCTGTTTTGGACAAGGGTGTCCCTTCCAAGGGCTCCAGTGCTGCCAAACCACCTGCGTCCTCTGATCTGCTTTCTTTTTTTTTTTTTTTTCCTCCAGGGTTATTGCTGTGCTCAGTGCCTGCACCATGAATCCACCACTCCTCGAGGCCATTTTTCCCCTTTTGTTGCCCTAGTTGTTACAGCCTTGTTGCGGTTATTATTGCCATTGTTGACGTTGCTTTGTTGTTGGATAGGACAGAGAGAAATGGAGAGAGGAGGGGAAGACAGAGAGTGGGGAGATAAAGATAGACACCTGCAGACCTGCTTCACCGCCTGTGAAGCGACTCCCCTGCAGGTGGGGAGCCTGCGCATTGCGCCACATGCACTTAACCCACTGCGCCACCGCCTGACCCCCTCTGATCTGTTTTCTAAGAGCTGCCGCCTCAGGCCGTGTCCAGATCGCAACCTTTGCAGGTTCTGGCCTGAAGCAGCCGCAGGTTCCCAGACCCCCAAGCCCTTTACCATCTTCCCGGGGCTGCCGCGAGAGCTCTTCCCGTGAGGGTTCTAGGTGGCCTTTGTCTTCAGTTCCTCAAAAAGCAGACAAGCGAGAGGACCCAGAATCTTGGGTTCTTGGAACTTTCGTGTTGCTCAGATCTTTCCAACTTGCAAGAGGAAAGCCACATACTAGCAGAATTTGCTTCTTTAGGGAAAAAAAGTTCCTAAAAGCTTCACTGAGCTTTCTCTAGTTGGAGAAACTTCTATGTTGATGTGTGTTAGTAAGATCATATATCATTTTTTAAAAAGGCCTATCTCCAAAACTTATTAGCTGGATATAGATTCTATGTTATGAACATCTGAAGATAAGCTTCTCAGAGAGCAATGCCACTTTTTTTTTTTTGTAGCCCTCAGGGTTATTGCTGGGACTTTGTGCCTACACTTCAAATCCACTACGTGTGGTGGCCATCATTTTTACATTGTTTTTGTTGCTGTTATTTTTGTTGTTTCTGCTACTGTCACTGTTGGATAAAACTGAGAGAAATTGAGAGAGGAGGGGAAGACAGTGAGGGAGAGAGAAAGATAGACAGCTTCAGACCTGCTTTGATGTCTGTGAATTGATCCTCCCCTCCTTGGGGAGTCGGGGGCTTGAATTGGCAACCTTGAGCATGTCCTTGAGCTTTGCACGTATGTGCACTTAACTCGCTGCTGTAACATTGGGCTACCAGCTGCCACCATTTTTAGCCCTGCATCAGGAAAACACAAAACTGTCGTATAAGAAACACAAGTTAGGAATTTTTCTCTCGTGTCCAATAACACAATAACAACAAAAAGCCTTATACTGCAAAAAAAAAAAAATCAGATTATAATTAAGGAAATATTTTACACAAATCCCAGCTGTTAATCTAAATTCTAATATTTTCATCCTGTTTATATTTAAGGGCTTTGGATTGAAGACTTGAAGAGAATGCCTCAGAGCAGAGTAAAAATTATTAATGGTATCATTTTCACCTGCCTTTACCTGAATCGAATTGCACTGTTTACCTCATAAACAGTAAAAAGAATGACAACGATACCAATAATAATGTTAATCAGGATGGAAAAGTAGCTCACTTGGGTCGTGTACTGCTGTGGCTAGTGTGGGACACAGGGTTGGGCCTGGCCGCCAGCATATTGAAGGAGGGTTGGTGCTGTGGTTTCTTTTTTTTTTTTTTGCCTACAGTGTTATAACTGTGGCTCAGTGCCTGTACTAAAAATTCACTGTTCCTGGAGGCCATTTTCCCCCTTTTGTTGCCCTTCTTATTATTGTTGTCCTTGTTGGATAGGACAGAGAGAAATGGAGAGAGGAGGGGAAGACGGGGGGTGGGGGTGGGGGAGAGAAAGACAGACACCTGCAGACCTGCTTCACCACTTGTAAAACAACCCTCCTGCAGATGGGGAGCCGGGGGCTCTCGAACCGGTATCCTTGCTCTGGTCATTGTGCTTCGTGCCAAACGCGCTCTACCTGCTACACCACTACCGGCCCCCAGTGCTGTGGTTTCTTGTATTCTCTCTCTCTGCCTTCTCTCTCTCTCTCTCTCTCTCTCTCTCTTTGTAAAAAAAAAAAGAAAGAAACAAAAAATCCCTTTATTAAAACACACAATTATGACTTAGCATCATTCTGGAAATATTTATGTTTATATATTTGTTGCAATGATTGACTAATAAATAGTAGAATACAATTTAATAACTTATAATAATCATTTGTGAGGAAGGGTTTTAGAGAGAATGAGAGCATCACTCTGGCATATGCAATGCCAGGGATCAAACTCAGTACCCCAGGGATGAGAGTCTGACGCTTTAAGAGGCACTGCTTCATCTCCCAAACTGCAAACATTTGTTTTGAAGTCACACAAATGCCATAGCCATTTTAAGAAAAATAGAATATTTCGATCATCAGGGGTTATGGACTTATCAGAGCAGGCTTACATCAAAATGATGCTCATTCTTCACTCCAGAGTGACTTTTGTCATTTCTTTATTGGGGGATTAATGTTTTACAGTTGACAGTAAATACAATAGTTTGTTCATGCATAACTTGTCTCAGTTTTTCATATAACAATACAGCCCCCACTGGGCCCCTGACATCCTGTTCCAGGACCTGAACACTTCCCACCCCAGAGTCTTTTACTTTGGTGCAATACACCATACTCCAAAGTGACTTTCAAAGGAAAAGCTAAAGTGACAAAATTTAGGAGCTAAAATAGGACAAGTGTCATGGTCGGGGAGGTGGGGCGGTGGGTAGAGTACAGGCCTTGCACTTTTTATTTATTTTTTATTTATTTGGATAGAGACAGCTGGAAATCAAGAGGGAAGGGGGTGATAGAGAGGGAGAGAGAGACAGATACCTGCAGCCCTGCTTTACCACTTGTGAAGCTTCCCCCCTGCAGGTGGGGGCCAGGGGCTCGAACCCAGGTCCTTACGCACTGTAACATGTGCACTCAACAAGGTGCACCACCACCCGGCCCTGAGAATTCTTTATAACAAGATTTATTCATTATGAGAGAGGAAGGAGACGCATACACACGCGCGCACACACACACACACACACACACACATATCATGAGAGAGATCATTGTTCAACTTCTTCATAAAATGGTGACAGGGATTAAACTTGTGCCCTCTGGGTAGCCTCAGGCATTCAAATTGGTGCTGACAGGCTAGCTATCTCCCCAGCCCCTCTGAGAATTCTTAACCACAAGACAGATTTCATCTGAGTTAAAAACCCAAATCTGCAGGGCTGGGCGGTGGTGCACCTGGTTGAGCACTTACGTTACAAGGCGCAAGGACCCAGATTCAAGGCCCCAGACCCCACCTACAGGGAGAAAGCTTGACAAGGGTTGAAATAGGTCTGCAGGTATCTGTCTCTCTTCCTATCTTCCACTTCCCTCTTGATATCTGTCTCCATCAAATAAAAAGAGAGAAAAAAAAATCTGCTGCCTGTGTGACCAGGAAAAAACTTCTAGCATAGAGCTTCATTTAAAATGATTCTGTACTAATAAAGATCGTAGGACATGGGCAGAAGCAAGCCTACATCTGGTTATTTAATTTTATTTTTAAATGAGAGGGTGAGAGGTTTATTCTCCATTATCACCCATACAATATTGGTAATTATTATTATTTTTTAAGCCTGGATATTGGCTATTATTTTTTAAGCCTGGATATTGGGGTAGGTAGCATAATGTTTATGCAAAGAGAAACTCATGCCTGAGGCTCCAAAGACCCAGATTCAATTCCCCCCCACACCACTATGAGCCAGAGCTGAGTAGTGCTCTGGTAAAAAAAAAAGAAAGAAAGAAAGAAAATCTTTATATATAAAAAGCAAAAGGGCAAATACATCACTCATGGATACACAATCTGTAGCCAAGTTTTGGTATTTTTTTTTCCAGAGCACTACGCAGCTCTAGCTTATTGTAGTGCTTAGGTACTCGGTGCCTCAGGCATGAACTTTTTTGCATAATCATTACGTTATCTCCCCAAGCCTTGTAAGAGAGTTCTAAAAAAAATGGCCCAGACCTTTCCCATATTTGGGAGCTACTCTCTTCCCTGATCCAGCTTTTTGGTCCTTTTTTGCAGCCATGACATCATTTCCCCAGATAATAACTTGGATCCACCTGCATATCAGATATCAGCTCAGGGGGAAAAAAAACAACTGACCAAACAAACAAACAAAAACAACTAGTATGTTCATGGGCCCTTTGGAATATAACTGAAATACAAAATGGAGAACCTCTCCTCCCAACTCATCATCTGAACTATTTTAGACTTTAGGTTCATGATTAATCAACAATTTGTTTGGCTTTGTATGTTTAACTCTTCTTTCAGCCACCAGGTTGCAGATGCTAATATGATGCCAACCGGACTTCCCTGGGCAGACGACCCCACCAGTGTGTCCTGGAGCTCCGAATCCCCAGAGCCCTGCCCCACTAGGGAAAAAGAGAGACAGGCTGGGAGTATGGGTCGACCAGTCAACGCCCATGTTCAGCAGGGAAGCAGTTACAGAAGCCAGACCTTCCACTTTCTGCATCCCATAATGATCTTGGGTCCATGCTCCCAGAGGGATAGAGAATAGGAAAGCTATCAGGGGAGGGGATGGGATGCAGAGTTCTGGTGGTGGGAATTGTGTGGAGTTGTACCCCTCTTATCCTACAGTTTTTGTCAGTGTTTCCTTTTTATAAATAAAAATTTAAAAAATTAAAATAAAAAAAATAGCCCAGGTTTTTCTGGAGATGTTTTCTCCAGCAAAGCACAGAACATCAGAGAGACATGGAGATTTCAGAAGGCTTTGACTGACAAGTCATTGATTGCATAAGAGGGTGGGGAGTCTGAATTCGGCCCTACGTGCTCTTTTCCAGTGGCTTGAAAGACAGTTCAGCCTGGCTGTCACCTTGATTGCAGCAGAGAACCTCGTCCCATCAGGCTGGACAAAGGACAGAGAGCTTAGACATGAGTAAAGAGTAAAGACTCTTTAGTGAGTCAGTAATAAAAAAAAAACTTTTTGGGGAGTTGGGCGGTAGCGCAGCAGGTTAAATGCTTGGTGCCTGCACTACGAATCCACTGCTCCTGGAGGCGTCTTTTTCCCTTTTGTTGCCCTTGTTGTTTATTGTTGTTGTTGTTGTTGTTATTGTTGTTACTGCTGATGATGTTGGATAGGACAGAGGGAAATGGAGAGAGGAGGGGATGACAGAGGGGGAGAGAAAGACAGACACCTGCAGACCTGCTTCACCACGGGTGAAGCAACCCCCTCCTGCAGGTGGGAAAGGGGGGGGCGCGAATCCGGATCCTTGAGCCAGTCCTTGGGCTTCGCGCATGTGAGCTACCACCTGATCTCCAAGAATAATTATTTTTATTGAGATGTAATTGACAGAATCTAACACTGTGTAAACTGAAGGTGTGGAACATGTTGATTTAGTGCCTGTATATATTAAAAAGAACCCAGCAGTGAATTCTCCAGACTAACTTTCTTTTTTTTTTTTTTTTTAATAATTTATTTCTTTATTGGGGAATTAATGCTTTACATTCAACAGTAAATACAATAGTTTGAACATGCATAACATTCCCCAGATTCCCATTTAACAATACAACCCCCACTATTTTACTAAAGTAACTTTCTGAACAAAGTGGAGATGTGGATAAAGGGTGGTGATGGTGTGTGGAGAGATTTCGAGATCTGACCTACTCAGTAAGGGCAATATCGTTGTAAAGAGAGGTTACAGGTTATGAACCAGGCTTGATAACTTTTCGATAATAAACCTCTTACTAGACTGTGTAAGCCACCAAGTAAAGATTATTTATTTATTTATTTATTTATTTATTTATTTATTTATTTTACCAGCG
Source organism: Erinaceus europaeus (assembly GCF_950295315.1). Taxonomy (NCBI): domain Eukaryota; kingdom Metazoa; phylum Chordata; class Mammalia; order Eulipotyphla; family Erinaceidae; genus Erinaceus; species Erinaceus europaeus. The sequence goes on from NC_080167.1 coordinate 63,159,752, forward strand.
CACTGCTCAGCTCTGGCTTATGGTGGTGCTGGATATTGAGCCGGGGACATTGGAGCCTCAGGCATGAGAGTCTTTCTGCAGAACCATTACGTTATCTACTCCCGCCCTCATGTAAAGATTTTTAACACAGTGCCAAGAACGCAGGCTACTGCCTGTGGAGGCCCTGCATTTGCAAAGTGATTCCATGCCACCAAGCCTGTGTAATGATGTTATTGTTGCCCTAAACATACAGGCTGTCAAGTCATTCTTTCTGTTAGCTTGAATGTATAAATATTTCTGTTATGGCATCCTTATGTACACTGACCAGGATATTTTATTTTATGGCGTGCTTGAATTAAGTCTATTACAATCAGAGGAAGCATTTGGACCCCGGATAAAACTGGCAGGATTGCTAGAGTCCTGAACTCACTTGGCATGGAATTACTACCAATAACACAAGTGAAGTAGTAGTAAAAAATAATTACAATAATAATAACACCATTGACTTTGAAAAACATGTTCACAGATTTTTTTTTTTCTGCCTCCAGGGTTATGGCTGGGGCTGGGTGCCTGCACTACGAATCCACCACTCCTGGAGGCCATCTTTTCCCCATTGTTGTTATTCTAGTTGTTGCTGCTACTGCTGCTGTTGGACAGGACAGAGAGAAATGGAGAGAGGAGGGGAAGACAGAGCGGGGAGAGAAAGATAAGACACCTGCAGACCTGCTTCACTGCTTGTGAAGCGAGTCCCCTGCAGGTGGGGGCCAGGGGCTCGAACCAGGATCCTTGCGCTGGTCTGTGCTTCACACTATGTGAGCTCAACTCTGTGTGCTATCACCCAGCCCCCTTGTTCACAGATTTTAACAGATGTAAAGTGAATGGCACCATATAAACCAAACCCAGTGTGAATTATCAACCACAAGATGGCATTTGAACACTAATGTGTTTGGTCTGGAACAGTGGTGTCCGTCCCACCCTTACCTACATTGCAGGCGATTGCCACCACCACACCCCCCACCACAGTCCCTCATTCCACTAGAATGAGATCACCCAACTTATTTTCTCTATCACCTGACAGCCTAAAAACACAGTATCCTATCTCTGATATTCAATCTGTTTTCCTTTTTTATTATCTTTATTTATTTATTGGATAGAGACAGCCAGAAATGGAGAGGCTAGGGGGAGACAGAGAGAGAAAGAGACAGAGAGACACCTGCAGCCCTGCTTCCTTCACCACTCACAAAGCTTTCCTCCTGCAGGTGGAGACTGGGGGATTGAACCTGGGTCCTTGCACATTGCAATATGTGTGCTCAACCGAGTGAGCCACCACCCAACCCCCTCTGATATTCAGTCTTTAGCCTCTTATACGGTTGATAGTTTTGTGTTAATATCTGTGCCATTGTTGGTATGCATGAGACCCTTTCTGTTTCATTTGGTTTAAATCCCCCCTGCTTAACACTATTCTATTTACATAACCACTTCATTCTATTTATATAACCACTGTTAACAAGTTCCACCCTCCCTCCAGGGCATTTGTGGTTCAGTGATAGGATTCTCGCCTGCTCTGCCCCCTCTTTGTCACACTCTGATTTTCACCAGTCACTTTTCTCTCCACCCTCTCTATGTCACATCCTGTTTCCACCCTACTTCGCAAGTATATATAAAGACAGCATTGTGAGTTTTACAGTACCTTTAGTTTAGCTTAGCTCGGCTTAGATTGTGCTGCGTCCTGCATGAATAAAGAGATACTGCCTACAGCTCAACCATGAATCCCTGGTCGTCTGTTACCCGCCCGTGAAGCCAGCCCATTGAAAACAACATAACCTGTCGAAAACAACATGCCATGAGGTGTCCAGATATTTGTCCGAACATTCTTCTTAGTGTTTCTGTGAGCTTTGGGGATGGACTTGGCATTAAAATGGGAAGGATGGGTAGTTAGATGGCTTCTGTGATGAGAGTGGGCCTCACCCAGCTGAAGGCCTGAGCACAGTAAGGAGATTTCTCCTGTCTGATACCTAACCAGCTGGAACACTGGTTTTTCCTGGTTCAATAGCAACCTGCCAATCTCTGAGATAAACAGGGATGCCAGCTCTGCAGGGTTTGGATTTGTCAGCCTCCGTAACTGTGTGAATCAGTTCCTTCCTTCCTTCTATCTATCTATCTATCTATCTATCTATCTATCTATCTATGTATCTATCTATCTATCCTATTGGTCCTGTTTCTCTAGAGAATTTTCATTAGTACATTTCTCAATTTCTTGGTGACTAACCCCTTCCCATAATCAAAGTTTCATAAAGGCAAGAATTTATCAAGATTATCCCTTCATAGTTGTATAGACAATCATCAGCCACATGAAAAGATTTTGTTGGGGGGGGCTGGGATATATTCAGATTTGGGGGGAGGGATGGCAGTGAAGCAGACAAGTAACTCAGCTTGAGAAACAGCACTAACCAGGGTGAGTGGTGACACAGTGCTACATTGATAGGAACAGAAAAAGTGGAAGAGACAATGTCAGGAGTCAAGGTAAAGCAGTTACTAAACAGGGAAGCTTCTGGAAACTGCTTCAGGGACAGGATGATGCATTCCTTGAGTGTCACCTCTTTTCTAAAGATCTTTGGGACTGATAGATGTTGATATTCAAATGTGAGACTCCTGTGTTCAAGCTCTGGCCCGCATACCAATATGCAATCACGCTTCTGTGGCCACGGAGCTCTGCCACTCTGCTGAGGGCAAACCAGACAAAAATGGGTATCTGGAGAGAGATGGAAGGTGCAGAGTGAAGGGAACAGTTAGGTGTTTTGCTGATGGGTGTCAGGACCATGCCTGTGAGGCAAAGGAGCCCATGACACGCACAGCTGTGAGCAGACAGGTACTAACAGGAATTGGCATGCCCTCCTCCATGGTGCTACCGTGATGAAGAAGGTTCTCCATTGGAAGCAGTCCTGAAAGAAAAATAAAAAACAACCCCAGGTGAAATATCTCCTGAGCAACTGCTATGTTTTCTGGGATGAGCAGAATGGAGATTCTTCCTTCAACAGGTCCTTCCTAATCTCCATTCCCCGCCACCCCTTTAATGAGAACATTGGTTCACTTTGATCTGTGACAACCACTATATTTTCTTTTGGAAGTCCAGCCCTAGTGGCTCAATGGGACATACAGGACTTGCACGCAGCAGAACTTGGGTTTGAGCCTTGACACTTAAGCTTGAGTAGTGTTCTGGTTTCTCTCTCTCATTCCCCCCGCCTCTCAAAAGGTAAGTGAATTTTAAAACAAATGTCCAGCCTGATATAATGAAATTTTAACTCCTTTCCAGTTCCGTCTCCCTCTTTCTCTTTCTCTTTCTCTCTGTCTCTCTCTCTTTGCCCCCAGGGTTATTACTAGGGCTTGGTGCTGGCATTACTAATCCACTGCTACTGGAGGCCATTTTTTTCTTTTTTCTTTTCTTTGCTTTTTTTTTTATAGGATAAGACAGAGAGAAATTGAGAGGGGAGAGGAAACAGAGAGGGAGAGAGAAAGATAGACACCTGCAGACCTGCCTCACCACTTGTGAAGTGAACCCCTGCTGGTGGGGAGCCGGGGGCCTTGAACCGGGATCCTTGAGTGGTTCTTGTGCTTTATACTATGTGCACTTAACCTGGTATACTACCACCTGATCCCACCCTGACCTCCTGTCTCCCACACTCTTTCCCCATAGTCCCTGGGGTCTGTTTAAGCATTGGCAGTGGGGCCCAGGCTGGGGGCTGTGCTCTTGTCGCAGCACCACCTCTATGGCCACTCAGTAATGTTTTCCTGGGTGGAGGAGGCACAGGGAATGAGGAGAGGGCATGAGAGGAGTAAGAGAAAAGCTTGACATCTCTTCAGTGTGCCAAACTTTCCTCCATCTTGTTGACCTTCAAATGCCGACCTTTGGGAGGTCATATTAGTGAGTTTTCGGAGACACTCAGTGGGGATCTATAATACTTCAAGTATTCCCTTCTTTCAGGTATTCACCCTGCTTTCTGCTTCCCTTGCAGTACTCCTCAATACCCCAGTCTCTTCTGCACTCTTAGGTTGGGGGTCTCAAGAAAGCACATGCTCCAGTTTCCACTGTCTGACAAGGCATCCTGTGGGATTCCAATTTCCTTCCTCCATCAACAGAGGAGGTGAAGACTGCCTGGCCTACCACCCCTGCCGCCCCTGTCCCACAGGCCCATGGAAGCTGTCCCAGAATGCCCCTTGCCTTCAGAACCTTCTAGATGGGACACACACACACACACACACACACACACACACACAGTCTCTTTGAACATTTCTCCATGGAACCACCACATATGTCAAAGGACAAGATGAGGAACAAAACCCAAAGACAAACAAGTCTGGGACAAAAACATTATTAACATATGTGAGAGTGTTAATGCCATTCAGCTTCTTACAGATTCAATAGCAAAAGAGTCTATTGCAAGACATGGGTTGGACAGGCCTTCAAGGGAGAGAAAATGCCTGTAAAAGTGGCCTGTAAACACATCTACTTATGCTTGACCTGAGACAGAGAAATGCAAATAATAATAATAATCACACCATTCTGAACACAGAGTGGGGAAAAAAAAAATGGAATCAACATAGGCTCAAAGGAGTGTGAGAAACAAGCACTTGGAAGCACTCCTGGTGCCAGTGTAATTTTTGAAAGCAACAAGGCAATTCCAATGCCCATGCTTGAAATCATTCTTGAGCCATCAGCTGTACTGGAATTGCTGGAGTCCAACAGCCCAAAACAAAGGCACCATGTAAACAGATGCTAAGATAAACGTGTGTGTCTCTTGTGGCATTGGAAAAAGGGTGTACAAGTGCTCTTTTAAAAAAATAAATCTTCATTTATTTATTGGCTAGAGACAGAGAAATTAAGAGTGAAGGATGACATAGGGAAAGAAAATTACAAAAGGACACTTCTGCAGCACTGCTTCACCAATTGTGCAGGTGGGGGCCAGGGGCTTTGTAACGTGTGCTTTACCCGCAAGTTGCCATTGCTGTGGAATAGTCTGCATCTATGAAAAAGGATGTCAGCAGACTTTCCTTAAACTCATTCCCCACTCCCCACCCCCAAATCTGTACCTTTAAGACTTTGTGAGCCCTTGCTCTGACTTTCTCTAGAAAGTGTCTGGGCTTTGAGGTGCTGGCTGAACTTCCGATAGGATACTGTTAGGATACTGTTACGGAAAAACTGTGTTTGTGATCTTGCATTTTAGTAGCAAAACAGGTGTCTCTCTCTCTGGGGCCACCCACAGGATGCTGCTAATGTACTTAACGGGTTCACAACTTCTCCCCTCCCCCCTCTGGGAGGTGCAGGAAATAGCATCATCCTTCTACCTAACCGTTTTGGGTTTCCCTGGTCTTGGTGTGTGTAGCTCCAGAATCTTAGAAATATGACCACTCGGGTCTATTTTTTAGGAAATGATTTAAGAAGATCCTTGGTGGTGGGCGCGGTGAGGAGGGTAGTATGTGGAGGTTAAGGAAAACACACACACACACACACACATACAATCTGGGTTTTCCAATAACATCTTGAACTCATATAATTTTGTGAAATATTGTCTTTGAGCCATTAATGAAAGCCACATTGCCATGATGGCCTTGGTGTTGAACACAGAGGGGGCGGGGCCACCCTGCTTGCTGTCCTTGGGCTCTGTGCTGTCCTTGGCCTCTGTGCTCCTCAGCGGGTCCTTGTTCCCTTCCGAGGCAACGTCTGGAACATCCATTGTGTATGTGACATTCCTCTCAGGACGAAGCAGTTCAGAAATCCAGATAAGAACAGCTGTCTCTCCAGTGTGGCATCATCACCAGTGTTCCCTGAATAATCCCTGACTGGGCCTGTTCTCCCCAGCTTGGGTTGAGAAGGCCCCTTAAGCTGAACCTTTTCCAAACAGATAGGTAGACCAGCAGTCCTGCCCGTCAGCAGTGCTCAGGGCCTGGGAGATGCTAGAAATCTCAGCCTCACAGATTTTCAGGCTGGTAGGGAATTTAGAAGCTTTTTATTTTTTTCCCTCCAGGCTTATATTGGGGCTCAGTACCTGCACTACAAATCCACTGCCCCTGGAGGCCATTTTTTTTTCTTTTTGTTGTTGTTGCTCTTGTTATTGTTGCTGTTGTTGCTGAACAGGACAGAGAGAAATCGAGGAGAGAGGTGTGGGAAGACAGAGTGAGGGAAAGAAAGACACCTGCAGACCTGCTTTACCACTTGTGTAGCGACCACCCTGCAGGTGGGGAGCCGGGGGGCAGGGCTTGAATGGGCATCCTTGAGTTGGTCCCTGCACTTTGTACCATGTGAGCTTAACCTGCTGTTCTACCGCCTGGCCCCCGGAAGGCTGTTTTTTAATCCAGCCCCATTTACACAGAAAGGAAATAGGAATTCAAGGCAGACAGACTTACTTTAAGCATGAGATGATGGCTTTCCAGTGTGATCTTTTTTAAAGAAACTTTTTAATTTTAAATTTATTTATCCCCTTTTGTTGCACTTGTTGTTTTATTGTTGTAGTTATTATTGTCTTCATTGTTAGATAGGATAGAGAGAAATGGAGAGAGGAGGGGCAGACAGAGAGGGGGAGAGAAAGACAGACACCTGTAGACCTGCTTCATCGCCTGTGAAGTGACTCCCCTGCAGGTGGGGAGCCGGGGGCTCGAACCGGAATCCTTCTACTGGTCCTTGCACTTCACGCCACATGAGCTTAACCCGATGCACTACTGCCCGACTCCCTCCAGTATGATCTTTGTGGCACCCAGTCATCCAGGGACTTGTTCAAAAATGCAAATTTGGGGGCTGGGTGGTGGATCACCTGGCTTAGTGCACATGTTACAAGGTTTGTCGACCCAACTTCAAGTCCCTGTCCCCACTTGTTGGAGACAAGCCTCACGAGTGGTGAAGCAGTGTTGCAGCTGTCTCTTTCTCTTGCTTTCTCTATATTCCCCCCTTCTCAATTTCTCTCTGTCAAATAAAAAAATTAAAAATTAATTTTTAAGTGCAGATGTCTTCTACCACACACTAAATATCATCCTCTCTCTCTGAAGTAAAAAAGAGAAATCATCTCAGATTCTGACACCACACACACACACACACACACACACACACACACACACACACAATTTTATTAATTGGGGAGGATTGCAGAAGCAGGAAACAGATACATGCTTTTTTAAAATATTTATTTTATTTCCTTTTTGTTGCCCTTGTTGTTTTTATTGTTGTTGTAGTTATTGTTGTTGATGTCATCATTATTGGATAGGGCAGAGAGAAATGGAGATAGGAGGGGAAGACAGAGAGGGGGAGAGGAAGACAGACACCTGCAGACCTGCTTCACCGCCTGTGAAGCGACTCCCCTGCAGGTGGGGAGCCGGGGGGCTCTAACCTGGATCCTTACCAGTCCTTGTGCTTTGCGCCACATGCGCTTAACCTGCTGCGCTGCCTCCCAACTCCCTACAGATACATTTTTAATGTTTGTTTATTTATTTATTTATTTATTTAGGATAGAGACAGAAATTGAGAAAGAAGGGGAGATTAGAAGGGGAGCAGGGCAGGTGGTGGTGCACCTGGTTGAATGTACTTGTTACCACACACAAGCACCTGGGTTTGAGTCCCTGGTCTTCACCTGCAAAGGGAAACGCTTCATGAGTGGTGAAGCAGTGTTGCAGGTGTCTCTCTTCCTCTCTATCTTCCCCTCTCCTCGCCATTTCTATCTCTATCCAATACAAAATAAATACAATTTAAAAAAATTCAGAAAAGAAGAGAAGAGAGAGACAACTGCAGCAAAGCTTCACAACTTGTGAAGCTTCTACACTGCAGGTGGGAACTGGGTCCTTGTGTGTTGTTCTGTGTGTGACCTACTAGGGGTGCCACTGCCCAGCCCTGGGGGTGTGGGGGGTGGGATGCTTTTTCTACCTGACTTTAAAGGAAAAGCAGCTTCACTAGATGAAAAGACACTCCCCCCAGATGTCTGCTAATGGGAGTGGTCCAGTTTCCAGCCTCTTGGTAGATAGAAACCAGCCTTTCAGATTCCCTCTGACTTCCAGATAACAGGGGGCTGGTGGGTCTTAATCCGCCCTATCCACCCACGTGCTTACGGATGCTTCAGGCAGCCTTCAGGAATTGGTCTATCAGAACCATCTTGTCAATGATTTAATAATCAGAGGAGATTTGAGAAACAGAGCTGGCAAAGATGGTGCCTAAACCAAGGGAAATCCAGACTGTGGAGAGAGCTGCCCCTGGGCTTCTCAATAGGGAGCCACCCCCATGCCCCCCCCCACTTTTTTTAACTGAAGTGAAAAAGCCAGTGGGCTATCACTCTGGTGAAGAGATCAGCAGTCGCTCCACTGTTGGTTTCTTGTCTTTGACTTTATCTTTCATCCTTCTCTGTGGAATAGCTTCTCCCCTTCACCTTGGGGCCCGTTGTGGAACTTGCTTTCTCCAGCAGGATGGAAACATCCTGACACAAGCAGAGACGTGCTCTCCGGAGGCCCAGCTATGAGCTCAAGTCCTGGGTTGGCCGATGGTCCAAGGAAAACAAGAGCCACCAGAAAACGCGGGAAGTGCTGGTGTCATCAGAGTCGTTTGAAGTTGGCTTGCCCGTCTGACGAGCAGACACATGGATTGAAGTCCTTTGTTCATGCCACCACATTTCAGGGGCGCATGGCATGAAGTAGTGCGTGAAAGGTTTGCGTTCCCAATGAAAGTAGAACTAGATATAAAACAGGTACAGGCGGGGCGGGGGTGTGTGGCTTCCCTGATAGACCACATACGTTACTATGTAACAGGACCCCAGTTCCCACATGCAAGGGTGGGGAAGCTTCATGAACACTGAAGCAGTGCTGCAGGTGCTTCTCCTCCTCCTCCTTCTTCTCCTCTCTCTCTCTCTCTGCCTCTCAATCTCTAGCAAAAAGAAAAAAATAAAATCAAGGGAAAGTACAGCTACTAGGAGCAGTGCAGGCTCTGAGCCCCAGCCATAACCTTAGTGGCATAAAAGCAAAACATGCCAAGGGAGTTGGGTGGTAGCACAACGGGTTAAGCGCACGTGGCACAAAGCAAAAGGACTGGTGTAAGGATCCGGGTTTGAGCCCCAGGCTCCCCACCTGTAGGGGAGTCGCTTCACAGCCGGTAAAGCAGGTCTGCAGGTGTCTATCTTTCTCTCCCCCTCTCTGTCTTCCCCTCCTCTCTCTATCCTATCCAACAATGACATCAACAACAATAATAACTACAACAACAATAAAAAACAAGGGCAACAAAAAGGAAATAAATAAATAAATATTTTTAAAAAAGCAAAACATGTTAAGTGGTCCTGTTTTATCCTCCTCCCTGGGTTCCACATCCTCAGCAGTGTGGTTCTGAACTAACTTCCTCCCATAAAAAAAAAAAAAGAAAGAAAAGGAAAAGAAAAAAAGAAAAAAGAAAGAAAGGAAAAAAAAAAGGAAAATAAAAAGAAGACATGGAGGTATGGTATCTGTTTCCCCATGCCCGGAGTCTGAGGCAGTCCTGGGGCTGGGTTAGTCAGTGAAGTCCCTCTAGATGAACAGCGTGCCAGTGATGATTCAGAGGCTTGGGTGCTTCTGCTCTCACTCAGAGCCCTGCCCGGCAGCCCCCAGTCCAATAACTGTGACTGTTAGACCAGCACTGTAGGCTCAGCTCGAAAAGTTCTTAATGTTGCTCAGAGTAGGAAAGATCAGTGCAGCAGACATTTCCCCGGGCTGCCCACTTAACTCTGCTAGTGTGCAGCTTTCTGTCTGGGTGCCTTAGAGTGAAGCACAGTAGACGGGGGGGAGGGTGTGGGAGGGGGGGAGTTCACATTCATGCTACTGAGCCTAGAGACAAGTAATTGGTTCCACAGGTCTGGTTTCTGTTGACCCTTTCCCACAGAGAGCTCGCAGGAAATTCCAAGACTATCGATCCCCTCTAGTTTTAGTGCCATGGTGATGGCGTTTCCATCCGCCAGAGAAAACGATCAGGTCTTCTGACTTCGAGGGCACTGAGAGCATGAGGATATATTTATATGTAGATATGCCATGTCCTTGTAATGTTCTCGACGTAGTTAAAACAGTTTGTAGTTCACATGCTTTGTGAGTGTCTTTCCTAAAATCCCTCCAGATGTGTCAAGCAGCACACTGTAAACCAAAGTCTTCTTCTTTTTATTGTTGGTATTTGCTTTTAGCAAAGAGCCAAGCATCTGGGATCATACGAAAGAAATCACCACAGAAGACGTTTGTTCTCTCCCGCCCTCCTCCCTCTCTTCCCCCTCCCTTCCAAAGAACTCTATTTTCCATGTCAGAAGTCAGAAGCTTCCTGTGTCATTCTTTGGGTTTCTCCCTACAACATTCAAACCTTTGTCTGGGCCAGAAGAAGAGTCGAGGAGGCTCCCTGCAGACTGGCAGCCAGCTTCCAAAGTCTCTCCTTTCCAAGTGGAGACATAATTCAAGCTGACACTTGGAGTGTGTGTCTACCCGCTGCCTTTAGATTTATGCTTGCAAGAGCTTATTTGTTTTCTTTCCGTTGCAAAAAAAAAAAAAAAAGACTTATGACTCTTAATTATGCATCCTGACACTCTTGGGCTATGTGGATGCACTTAGATTTTTTTTTTTTCAACTTCTCACAGCTTTGAAAAACTTTCTTTTTTCAGCTCTTGAGTCCTAACAGACCACAAGGGTCCCTTTTGAAAGAGGGTCTGACCAGTGCTACCACCTACTAGGCTTGTGTTTGCTAGGACTTCCTCAGGATTTGGGGGCTTGATGGATGGATACTACTCCCATCACCACTTGATTTATTTTTACAGGCCTCTTTATCCTTTCTTTCTTTTTTTAAGTTATTATTAATTTAATTCATTTATTTTGCCTCCAGAGTTATTGCTGGGGCTTGGTGCTGGCACTATGAATCCATTTTTTTTATTAGATAGGACAGAGAGAAATTGAGAGGGAGAGGGGTATAGATAGGGAGAGAGAATGAGAGACACCTGCAGACCAGCTTCACCACTCTTAAAAGCTTTCCCCTGCAGGTGTGGACTGGGGCTTGAATCTGGGTCCTTGAGCATTATAACATGTACGCCCAACCAGATGCAACACCACCCAGCCCCCTCCTTATCCTTACTACCAGAGAGTTGAAGATAATATATTAAATACATATTTTGATATAAAAGTTGGTAAACAGAGTGCCAACCTGGACAAAACCTTTTCAAGACATCTCGGGGGTGAGGGGGGGGAAGAGTACTTTATGATTTGATGTAAAAAAGAAAAAAACAACCAGATAATGGTTGACTCACTTGGCTAGAACAATGGCGCTGGCTCTGGCAGTGAGGAATTGAATTTGATTCTGCAAAACAGGACAACTTCCCAGAGCAAACCGAGCAAATGGACACAGGAAGAGGCAGATACTTAGCAGTCCTAATGCCCAGCCTGTGGGTGCAGTGATTTCTCCAGAGGTAAACAAGAAGAGAGGCCCGTCTGATGAGGGGGGGCAGGGAGCAGTGCTTTACAGGATTTAAGATCTGCCTGGACCCTAAATGACTTGTGAAGAGTAGAGGTGTTCAGCCTACAGGGAAAGGTGTAGTAGAGAGTTTGCAAACCTTCAAAATAGATCAATAAATAAAAATTCAGGCACATTCTGAAAGTGGGAACAATTTTTTGTTTGTTTTTATTATTTCTATTTATTGGACAGAGACAGTCAGAAATCAAGAGGGAAGGGGGAGATAGAGACGGAGAGAGACAGAGAGATCCCTGTAGCCCTGCTTCATCACTCACAAAGCTTCCTCCCATATCGGTGGGGATCGGGAATCGAACCCTGGTCCTTACTCATGTGTGCTCAACCAGGTGCCACCACTCGACCCTGTGGAGAGAATTCTTAGTCCCTCCCCTTCTGCCTTTCTGGCCCAGGTCCAGTCTCCTATTACCACCTCTCTGGGATGCATTGAGTGTTAGGAATGGCAAAGAAGGGTTTAGAACCTCATCTTTACACTTGGACATCAGGCATCTCAGGGCTCAGTAACGATGTGTCCAATTGCCCAAAACCTTCTGGAAGGTTCAAAAAAAATTTTTTTAAGCTGGATGTTTGTCAAGGAAGAGCAAAAGAGTTTATCAGAAGAAATAAAAACATTCCAACAGTCACTTATTTAAAAAAGAAACTTAGGAATGTTGAGGATTTGAAAGTCAAATCTACATAATATTTTAAAATGTATTTCTTGATTTATTTTAATGAGAGAGAAGGCAGAAAGAGGGGGGGAGAGAGAGAAAGTGTACTGATCAGCTCTGATTTATGGTGGTGCTGGGGTTTGAACTAGGGACTTCAAAGCTTTAGGCATGACATGTCTACATAATTTAATATTTGACATAAGTGGTACTGGCGCTTGAAATTGAACTGCAAGTCTCTTTTCCAAAGCCAGCTCAGCACTCTGAGAACTAGCTGTCTGCTCACCAGATTGTGAGACCCTCGAAAGCTCAAGCTAGATCCCACTCGGAACTCGGGGCTGGACCCACAGTGTGACTTCAGGGGTGAAGTCAGAGGCATGAGTCACTGGCTGGTCAAAGAAGCAAACAGGTTGAGAAAGTGCATGTTGAAGGAAGGTTCTTCTCAGGGACCAGGCAGTGATGCACACCCAGTTGAGCATATACATTGCCATGCACAAGGACCCAGGTTCAAGTTCCCAGTCCCCACCTACCTGCAGAGGCAAAGTTTTATGAGTAGTGAGCAGTGCTGGAGGTTTCTCTTTCTTTTTCCTTCTCTCTCTCTCTCTTCATTTGTTTCTATCCAATAAGATAACTTAGAAAACCATAAATAAGGGGTTGGGCAGTAGTGCAGCAGGTTAAGCGCACATTGCACAAAGCGCAAGGACCGGCATAAGGATCCCGGTTCCTGCAGGGGAGTCGCTTCACAGGTGGTGAAGTAGGTCTGTAGGTGTCTGTCTTTCTCTCCCCTTCTCTGTCTTCCCCTCCTCTCTCCATTTCTCTCTGTCCTATCCAACAACGAATAACATCAATGACAACAATAATAACCACAACAAGGCTACAACAACAAGGGCAACAAAAGCAGGAAAAAAAAAAAAAAGAAAACCACAAACAACTTAAAAACAAATACATTCTTCTTCAAGCTCGTTCTTCATTCTCAACCCCTCCTGGAAGCGGTGGCGGGTGGTGAGAGCTACTAGGAGACGAGCTGCTTTCACATCAGTCCTGTGAGGTGGGTCTACAGACTGAAGAGCTACTGGAGGTGTGAGAGGCCACCAAATGCCACCGTGGGAAAACCCCTTGATTCTTGCTTCATGCTGCAGGGCTCTCCTCCCCTACAGGCAAACCTTCTTTCCAGAAGCCTCTACAGCAAAATGAAGGAGCCACCAAGGTGACTCTGCCTGACCTCCTGTGCTTCCATCACCTGCATGTTTCAAGGAAGGAGTTCCCTGAACTCAAAGACAAGTGTTTGCTTATACTTCATTTAATTATGATAGAAACAGAGAGACATAAGGAAAGGGGAGGAGGAAGGAGGGAGAGAGAAAAAGAGAGACATCTGTAACCTGCCACCGCTCATGAAGCTTTCCCCCTGCAGATGGGAACTGGGAGCTTGAACCTGGCTCCTCACACATGGAAACTTATGTGCTTTACCAGTTGCACCGCTGCCTGGCACCTGAAGAAAAGTGTTTAAAGCCCGTGAATTCTGAGCAGTTCATTGAGTTTCAAGCTGACGTTGACCTAGAAAGATACGCAGAGTTTGGGCAAAAGGGGTCAGTGATCTGTAGATAAGGATTATCATAAACAAGAATGGCCCCAGCTTGTGGCTGAGGGTGCTCAGAAATTCAGGGAGGGGTAGTATTTTGGAGTGAAAACTTTCCCTGAGAAACTCTTGCAGGTCAAAAAATGGTGTTTGTTTTAGGTCCGCATTGAGACTGAAAGAGAAAAGCCAGCCCAGGGAGACAAACAGCCTCTTCAAAAGGCAGATGGATGGAGCTTTGAAATTGTCTTTGGGAAAGCCTTCCTTTCTTCCTACCCCCTTCCTTTCTTTTTCTCTCTTCCTCTTTGACAGAAGCAAATGCAGAAAGGGTGTGACAGAGACCACAGTGCCAAAGTTTCCTTCAATGTGACGGGGACCACGCTCAAACCTGCCAAAGCAGCACACTACATAGGTGAGCTACTTCACTGGCTCTCTTCCTTTCTCCCCCTTTTCCCTTTCTGCTTCCCCTTCCCTTCCCTTCCTTCTGTTCTTTCCTTCCTCTCTCCCTTCTTTTCTTTCATATAGGATAAGAATGTCTTCTTCCTCCTCTGGTGTCTTCAGCTTAAGGACATTTGAATCCAACCTGAATGAAAAGGAGAGCATAGTGTTCATCCTTTGTAGGCTTTCTGGCGGGGTGATCTCCAGAAGAAAGGCAACCAACTGGTTTTTTCTCACTCGCTCAGGGGACAAAAAAAGAGGTAAAGACACAGGGGAGACTGAAGCGTGCTCAGATCTTGTTTATTAGCAGGTGGGGAAGAGTTTAAGTAGAAAACCAAACAAAGGGCATTGTCAGAAATTACAGGTTTCTTAAGGGTCAGCTTGCCCCTGTGGCAGGGGGCTGGTATGACAAGAGTTGATACATAAAGGTCAATACAATTAGTCTCCTGATGCAGGCATTTAATTATCCAAAGGCATTTGAGAGAAGAATAGGGGTTGAATCAGTAAGGTGAGATAGAGAAGGAAGAACAAGGCTTTAAAGACATCAAAAGGGCTACAGGAAATAAGGTCTTGGGGGCTTTCCACTTGTCCGGTGTTAGGAGTGTGTGAGAGGATGTGCTCTTCCTTTGTGATCAAAAGGTGAAGTGGAATGTGTGAACTTGAGTGAGTGAATCTTAAAGTAGGCGGCCATGTGGCCTGCAGTTAATGAAAAGTGGTATTGAGGTTTCTGTGGGTGTGAGAGTCAAGAAGGGAAGAACTTAGTCTGAGAGACAGTTTTTCCCCTTTGCTCACCTAGGTTGAGAGAGACTAACAAGAGGGTATCTTCTCAGACCTCCATCCAAGGATGGGGGGAGTTCTCCCTAAGCTCTATCAAGCTTACACATAGCCCCACAATCCTTTAGGGCTAGGTGGTTACTTCAATCATGGTCTCTCGCATCAAAAACTATGCTGGGTGGATCCAGTGGTCAGACAGGCCCTAGTTTGATCCAGGCGATGTCATGAGCAGAGTGATGCTCTGGGTCTCTCTCTCTCTCTCTCTTTCGTTCATAACTAAATACATAGGTTATTTTTTTAAAATATTTTTTAACATTTATTTATTCCCTTTTGTTGCCCTTGTAGTAGTTATTATTGTTGCTATTATTGATGTCATTGTTGTTGCTATTGTTGTTGGATAAGACAGAGAGAAATGAAGAGAGGAGGGGAAGACAGAGAGGGGGAGAGAAAAACAAACACCTGCAGACCTGCTTCACCGCCTGTGAGGCGACTCCCCTGCAGGTGGGGAGCCAGGGGAGCTTGATCTGGGATCCTTATGCCGGTCCTTGTGCTCTGCGCCATGTGTGCTTAACCTGCTGCGCTACTGCCTGACTCCTAATAAATAAATTCTTTAGCTGGTAGAGTACACACCTTAGTATGCATGAATGAGGACTTGGGTTCAAGTACTTGGAAGCTCCTGCACAGGGAAAGCTTCAGGAATGGTGGAGCAGTGCTGTGGTATCTCTCTTCTTGGCTTCTCTGTCTCTCACCTTTTTTCTTTTTCTTTCTTTTTTTTTTTTTTTTTTACAAAAATAGTCCACCAAGCAGGCACCAGGAGCAATGAAATCATGCAGGTGCAAAATCCTAGTGAAAACCCAGGCAGCAAAATAAATAACTAAATAAAAGAACACACACACACACACACACACACACACCGAGTTCACAAGTAAACAAAGAAAGGGATGCTGTGTGTCCTTTATACTTTTGCTTCAAAATGAAGTTCTGTCCGCAGCACTAGGGACACTTCCTCCATTCTTGGCTTCACAAAGAAAACCCTGACAGTTCAGTCTTCCCGAGCTGCTCGGGTCCCCTTTTCAAATTTGTTCTTAGGTGCTGCTGAAGTCCTCCCACACGCTATTGTCGATTTCTCAGTCCACGGTTCTTGTTGGATAGACTCAGCGTGTTTCAGCCTACTCTTGTTAAAGTCATTCACACGACCCAGGGTCAGCTGGTACCCTTTCACATTCTGCTCCACAGACACGCACAAGGCCCCGGCTCCCTTGTTTTTATAACGAAAGATCAGTTTCAATGAGGTGGCGGGGAACTTCACTTCTAATGTGTCTGCTAAGCAGAACACTCACCAGACGTCGGAGTCTTCTGGGGGAGATACAGGAGGCCTGTATGTGGAGTTTCACTGCTGCAGGGGATCCTGGTGGTCTGAGCTGGTCTCCCTTGGCTGAAAGCTGCTACGCTCACATCCCAGCAGGCAGAAGGTCAGGCTGTGGAGCATTCCTTCTCATGGAGGCAACGGAGTGGTGGCTTTCCTGGCCCAAAGATTAGGAAAGAAGTTGAGGCATCTGGAGGTCATCGGTGGTAAGCAGAGGAGAAAACTGTACCCAACAAAGCTGCTTCCACTTAGCGGGACTCCTCCAGGAGCTCGCTTACAAGTCTCTGAGTCCAGCTCTGGAAGAGCTCAGTTTCAGGGAGTCAGAGACAAGCTGGAAAAGGAGTTGAAGTCAGTCCATCCAACATCCCAAAAGGGTGAGACAGAGAGGTGGTGGGGTGGGGACAACAGGGGAGAGAGAAAGAGCTCGTTCTAAATTCCACCTAATCTGTTCCCTTCCTCTCCGCCTTTGTCTCCTTGGCTCTCAGCTCTTCCATCAAGTCTGCAAGTGGAGCAGACGAGACTGAGTAGCCAAAATGGTAGTCACCTCTGCCGCTCCAGGAGTAAAGCCTCTGGACTTAGGCGGCCATTTTCCCTTGGATCTTGGTTGTCCAAAGTCACATTCTATTAGCTCAGCCGCACATGCAAAATAAGAACCATAAACCCAGCAATGTGCTTTGGAATTTTCTCCAACCTTCTTAACGAGCTCTGCAAAGCTCCTCTGTCAAGGAGAATGGGGAATGTGTAATTTCAAACACATTTTTAATAGTTGCTCTTGGCTCTCTCCAAAGAAGAGGGAGGCCTGCTGACGCGGCTCTAGGAGAGGCAGCCACTTTACAAGAGTAACGTGAAACAAATCACCCAGGTGCTGGTAGCCCTTGGAGAGCATGGGAGCTGCCTGGGAAGCTGGGACTCATTGGGGCAAGGAGCAGCCCAGGAGTTTGAGGAGTGACCGTGGAAGTCAGACCTCTCTGGGCTGTGGCAGGTTCAAAGCTCTCTGTCACAGTTCTCTGTCTGAACCATTCCCAGATGCACCTGCTTTTCAAAGTCCTTTTCCCTTTTATAACCAAGTCAGGAAAAAAAAAAAAGAGCAAAAGTAGTGAGGGTAGCAGGTACCCCAGCAACACCAGCATTAGCTGGGAGGCCCAGAGCTCTTAGCTCCTGGATGGAGCTGCAGTCAGAGACCTGGGATAGCTCAGCGTCTTAGAGACACTGAAGAGGACTCGACTCTTTTTTTTAATTTTTAAAATATTTTCTTTCCTTTATTGGAGGATTAATGTTTTACATTTGACAGCAAATACAATAGTCTGTACATGCATGCCATTTCTCAGTTTTCCACATAACAATACAACCCCACTAGGTCCTCTGTCATCCTTTTCTAGGACCTGTATTCTCCACCCCCCACCCACCCCAGAGTCTTTTACTTTAGTGTAATACACTTTCTGCGCTTCTTTTACACAATGAGCCCATGCAAGCATGAAAGGATGGATGAGAATACCATAAACTCAAGGTGAAGGCTGCCGTATGCAATAAGAACTCTGTAAGGGGTCAGGCGGCGGTGCACCTGGTTGAGTGCACACATTACATTACCATGGACAAGGGCCTGGGTTCAAGCTCCTGCTCTCCCTCCGCCTGCAGTGAGGGGCTTGACCAGGGGTGAAGCAAGTCTGCAAGTGTCTCTTTTTCTCTTTACCTCTCTGTCTGCCACTTCCTGCTCAACTTCTCTCTGTCCTATCAAATAAAAAAAAAATAGATATAAAAATTATAAAAGAAGGGGGGGCCAGGTGGTCACGCACTGGGGTAAGCACACATGGTGTGAAGCTCAAGGACCAGCATAAGGATCCAAGTTTGAGCCCCTGGCTCCCCATCTGCGGGGTAGGGGGATTGCTTCATAGGCGGTGAGGCAGGTCTGCAGGTGTTTATCTTTCTTTCTCCATCTCTGTCTTCCCCTACTCTCTCAATTTCTCTCTGTCCTATCCAACAACAACAGCAGCAAAAACAACAATAATAACAGCAACAACAACAATGGAAAAGAGATGGCCTCCAGGAGCAGTGTATTCTTTTTTTTTTTATTTTTTTTATTTTTTATTTTTAAATTTTTTATTTAAGAAAGGATTAGTGAACAAAAGCATAAGGTAGGAGGGGTACAACTCCACACAATTCCCACCACCCAATCCCCATAACCCACCCTCTCCCATGATAGCCTTCCCATTCTCTAGCCCTCTGGGAGCATGGACCCAGGGTCGTTGAGGGTTGCAGAAGGTAGAGGGTCTGGCTTCTGTAATTGCTTCCCCGCTGAACATGGGCGTTGACTGGTCGGTCCATACTCCCAGTCTGCCTCTCTCTTTCCCTAGTAAGGTGTGTCTCTGGGGAAGCTGAGCTCCAGGACACATTGGTGGGGTCTTCAATCCAGGGAAGCCTAGCCAGCATCCTGGTGGCATCTGGAACCTGGTGATTGAAAAGAGAGTTAACATACAAAGCCAAACAATTTGTTGAGCAATCATGGATCCCAAGTTTGGAATAGTGGAGAGGAAGTGTTAGGGAGGTACTCACTGCAAACTCTAGTGTAATCCTGCTTTCAGGTATATATTTTGCAGTAGTTTATGGATACGTGTGCACATACGTTCTCTCTCACAGAAACTGGTGTATGTCTAGGTTATGGGACTTTGTTAGAAAGTGAACTACCTGAGATGAAATTAGAGTGTACTATAAAAGGAAAGGTCTCACCCGAGTAATGAAGCTGAAGGGTTGTCATTCCACACGTGAAGTCTCTGGATACACTCTGAGGTGAAGCATGTTGAGATGGCAATCGTTGCTTTGGTTAGGTTGTGATCGGCGAATGCAATATTATTTGGTATGCATCTCCCAATCCATACCAAATAATAGAGCAGTGTATTCTTAGTGCAGGCACCGAGCCCTAGTGATAACCCTGAAGGAAAAAATAAATCATAAAAGAAGAGAAACAGAAAGAGAGAGATTGAGAGAGAGATTGAGAGAGAGAGAGAGAGAGAGAGAGATATCAACATTCGAGCTTTCTCCATTGCCATGGCATCTCCCATGTGGTGCTGGGGCTGGAGCCTGGGCCATGGCTGTGTGTGTGCCCTACCTGCTGATCTGTCTCTCCAACTCCCAAGTGTCACTTTCTTAACTACAAATCAGAAGTCGTGGTGAGAGAGTAGGCCAAAGGAATCAAGATACAATTTTGAAAAATCTCTGACTGGGGTCACTATAATTAAGGCTCAATTTAAACAATGGATTGAAATTTCAAAGTAGTAAATGCCATCTTTACTGGAAAAAAAATTAAATTATTCAGTAACTGGCAGTGGAAAGTGACTTATTTCCCCCTGATACATTCCAGAGTGTTATCTTTTTTTGAGGAAGAGAAGACTCAGATTTATTAACTCAGGGCTCTTTTTTTTTATTAGTGATTTAATACTTTTTTATAACATCTAAGAGTAGGAGCCAGGTGACAGTACACCTAGTTAAGCACACGTATTACAGTGCACAAGGATGCTGGTTCAAATCCCCATTCCTCACCTGCAGGGGGAAGCTTCATGAATGGTGAAGCAGTGCTACAGATGTCTTTCTTTCTTTCTTTCTTTCTTTCTTTCTTTCTTTCTTTCTTTCTTTCTTTCTTCCTTCTTTCTATCTCCTCCTCCCCTCTCAATTTCTTTCTTTCTATCAGAAAAATAATGAAATAACTCTATAAACAGATTAAAAAGTCACCAGGGTATAGCTCTATACCACACCTACCACCAAAGTTAAGGACTTCCCACTCTACACAATAACCACCATCATTTTCACAGTCGTAGAGACAGTTTGGCTGTCTCTCTCTCTTTTTTAATTTTTAAATTATTCTCCAAATGTATTTGTTTCAATTCCCTGTATTCCACATATGAGTGAAACCATCTAGCAGTTGCTTTAACCTCCTCACTCATTTCACTAAGCAGAATCACGTCCCATTCCATCCATTTGGTCCCAAAGGACACAATGTCATTTTTTTTTGACTGCAGAGAAGTATTCCATGGGGGTGTATGTCTCGTAACTTGTTCCAGTCCTCCATTGCTGGGCACGTAGGCTGCTGCTCCCACTCTTTGTAAGCCTCTGGTTTTATGAGTGTTGACGGAGCAACACTCAGAGCAGTGACAAATTCAGAGGCTGAGGACCTCTATTTCTTAGCTGAGGATGCATCTGCTTCTTGGGGCTCTACTCTTGGTCCTCCCCCTCCTCTGACTCAGCGTCTGAAGCAGAAGATGGGGGGTCTTCTTTCCTCAGTCCCAGCTTCACCTTGGGTAGCCCTCAGCCATGTGGGATCCCTGGGCAGGAAAATGCTGAGTGGGGTTTGGCTTTGGTACAAGTCAGCCAGTTGTGTGGAGTGAATGACTGCTGGGAGCTTTGAGAAAAGTGGGGGACTGAGGAGGGCGCTCCCCAAAGTACCATTTTCTCTCAGGTGTCCCGAGTCTCTCCTCCCAATCTCCTTGAGGTCATCCATGTATTCCCTGACAAAAACATCTGGTTGTTTCAAAGCTAAAATCTGCATGCAGTTCAGCTCACGGAGGAAATGTGGAAAGCCGTTCTCAACAACACAGCTCCTCCCGGTGCCAAACCAGTGGGGCTGGAACTGGCGGCTGTTGTTATAAATCCTCACTTGGCTTCTTTCACGGCCCAGAAGGTACAAAAGAGAATGTTTCAGGCCAGACGGATTGAATCCGAGCCTCCTGGCGCAGCCCTGGGCATCCAGGGTATGAAAATACACCCTGTGCCCCTTCCCCTTCTCCTCCAACCCCTTCTGTCAGAAGCACAGCTGGTAAGGGGACAGTGTGTCAGAACTCTTTGTCTGTGTTCACAGAACATTCCTTTGTGTCCTTGAGTGGAAAAGTAACTGATGCCACTCAAGGCAGGGCAACCTCTTGCTCTAAGGGTGATTCATACTGAAAGCACTGTGACCTATGTACCTACCATGTATGAGATGGCAGAGTGGCCCAGAAGCAAAGATGCCGCAGGTCTGTGGCAGTCACTGAATTCGCCCAGCCTCCTTTTCCATAAAGAACTTCCTGCAGAAGGCTGATGAGTGAGTGTCTTCATGTACCATCCATTGTAGCCAAGTCACAACTAGGAGCAAGTTGGGGAGAGAGCTACTGCCCCCTGCCCTT
The DNA here is from genome assembly GCF_950295315.1 of Erinaceus europaeus. Lineage (NCBI taxonomy): Eukaryota > Metazoa > Chordata > Mammalia > Eulipotyphla > Erinaceidae > Erinaceus > Erinaceus europaeus. Next base: position 63,181,161 of record NC_080167.1, read on the forward strand.
CTGGGTTCTTCTCAGGCTGGCAAAGGAACCCAATTAAATTCAACCAGATCAGCTAGAATTAAAAAAAGACAAATTAAGGGAGTGGGCAGTGGCACACCCAGTAGAGCATAGATGTTTCCACACACAAAGACCCAGGTTGGGGGCCAGGTTATGGTGCACCTGGTGAAGTGCACACATCCCAGTGTGCAAGGACTCACATTCAGGTTCCTGGTCCACACCTGCAGGGGGGAAGCTTTACAAGTGGTGAAGCAGAACTGCAGGTGTCTCTCTTCCTCTTTATCGCCCCCCTCCACTCAATTTCTCTCTGTCTTTATAAATAAATAAATAAATAAATAAATAAATAAGAACAAAGACCAAGTTGAAGTTCCTGGTCCCCACCTGCAGGTGGAGCAGTGATACAGGTCTCTCTCTCTCTCTCCCTCTCCCTCTCTCCCTCTCTCTCTTTCTTCTTCCTCTTGCTCCTCCTCCTTCTTCTCTACTTTTACTGCCCTTGTTTTTTATTGTTGTTGAAGTTATTATTGTTGTTGTTGATGATGTCATTGCTGCTAGGACAGAGAGAAATGGAGAGAGGAGGGGAAGACAGAGAAGGGGAGAGAAAGATAGACACCTGCAGACCTGCTTCACTGCCTGTGAAGCGACTCCCCTGTAGGTGGGGAGCCGGGGGCTCGAACAAGGATCCTTATGCCGGTCCTCGCACTTTGCATGCACTTAACCCGCTGCACTACCTCCAGACTCCTGACCTATATATTTTTATAGATGGATATAGGTCCTAGAGAAATGGGTTGGTGGTTGTGATGGATGTGAAATAAACATACAAATGCTGAGCTCAGGTCTGGGGTGTGGGGCTGGGCCTTCAAGAAGAAAGGAAGAGGGAGCAACATGGTGAGGAGAGGAGAGCTCACAGGACAAAGACCAGTCTCTCTGGACCTAGCTGCTTGAACAGCCACAGAGCTGGTTTCTCTGGCAGCAAGATTATTTATGGCAAAAGACCTAATTCTAGGTAGTACCTCCAATTCCTTTTTTTTTTTAATGTCAAAATCATGAAAAATGTTTGTTTTGGTGATTTTAATTATTTTTTGTGGAAGCTTTTAAAAACTTATTTTTATATGACCTTATTGGGGAAATGTTGGTTTATAAACACGTCTTTATTTTATTTTCTTTACTTAATTTTTTATTATTTTTTTGTAGTATCTTTATTTATTTATTGTATAGAGACAGCCAGAAATCAGGTCTGGGGGGTGGTGCACCTGGTTGAGTGCACGTTGCAATGTACAAGAACCAGGTTCAAGCCCCTGACCCCACCTGCAGGGGGAAAGCTTTGCAAGTGGTGAAGCAGTGCTACAGGTGTTTCTCTGTCTCTCTCTCCTTTTCTATCCCCACCCTCCTCTCAATTTCTGGCTGTCTCTATCCAATAAATAAATAAAGATAATAGAAATTAAAAAAAAAACTTTAAAAGATACAGCCAGAAATCGAGAGGGAAAGGGGTGATAGAGAGGGAGACCTACAGTCCTCCTCCGCCACTCACAAAGCTTTCCCCCTTTAGGTAGGGACCGGAGACTCAAACCCGGGTCCTTGAACATTGTAACATGTGTGCTCAACCAGGTGTGCCACCACCTGGCCCCTGGGAAGTGTTGGCTTATAAGACTGCCATAGTCACGGAGTACAGTTTCATGTCTCCCCATGATGGATGTCAGCATAACACACCAACAACTTGCCACCAGCCACCATCATGGGTCACTGGGTTCCCAGTCCCTTATTGCCCCTTTCTTCTCTCTCTCTCTCTCTCTCTCTCTCTCTCCATATATCTATTTTTTGATAGAGACACACAGAGAAAGTGAAAGGAAAAGGGGAGATAGAAAAGGAGAGTCTACAGTCCTACCACCCTGAACACGCTTGATCTTGTCTGATCTCAGAAGCTAAGCAGGGTCAGGCCTGGTTAGTTCTTGGATGGGAAAAAGGAAGAGAGGGAGGAGATGAGTGGTGGGGCACTGGTTGAGCACACATGTCACCATGCACAAGGACCTTGGTTTGAGTTCCAGCTCCCCACCTGCGGGGGGGGGGGAATGCTTTATTATTTGTGAAGTAGGTCTGTTAGTGTCCATCTTTCTCTCTCCCTCTCCCTCCCCTCTCAATTTCTCCCTGTCTTATTAAATAAAATATAAAGATAAAACATAGAGGAAGGGAGGGAGACAAGCAGGGAGGGAACGAAAGAGAGAGAGAGAGTGAAAGAGAGAAAGAAATGGCCATTGGGAGTGGTGGCACAGATAGGCACCAAGCCTCAGCAATAATCCTGGTGGCAATTAAAAGAGAGAGAGAGAAGGTGGAGGAGAGACACCGGCAGCACTGCTTTACTGCTTGTGAAGATTTCCAAATGCAGCTGAGGACTGGGGACTCGAACCTGTGTCCTTGCACATTGTGACATTTACACTCTACCAGGTGTGCCACTGCCAGGCTCCTTCAACACTTTTCTGAGTCTTTGGATCTGCTGTGGTAGACCACAGTTAGTTAAAATTTCACCCTGTATTATCCCTCTCTTTGCTTCTTAAGTCCTACCTGTGAACGAGAGGATCTGGCATTCATTCTTCCGACTTGCTTCACTTAACACGATTCCTTCAAATTCCATTTGAGTTGCAGCGAAAGGAGATAAACTTCATCATCCCTTACAGCCGAGTCATATTCCACTGTTTATATGTACCACAACTCCCTTAAATATTCATCTGAGTGCCTCCACTCTGCTCTACGTAGCTAAGGGAGTGATGAAAGTTTCTCTTGAGCTAGCAGGGCCTGGACTAACTTCAGCAAGAGATAACCCACATGCCAAGGGTGACACATTTTAGGAAGGACTGCTCTGGACATCTTTGGGAGCCTACCCTTCAGTATCTTTGTCCACAGAATGAAATATCCACTCCATTAAGTTCCATGTACAAGATTTCCTGTCTATGTGAGCTTTTTTTTTTTTTTTTTTTGTCTTGTTCACTGTCTGAGAAATATTTGTTCTCATCAAGATGGTCTAGTGCTTCTCCCTAGTGCTCTACATTAATAGATATAAATGTAAATACAGGATCCTGAGTGCATCTGGAATTAAAGGTAAAGACCAGGAGAGGTTCCTGTGCTAAATGTGAGTAGACACGGACCCTAGGTCACACCTATGGGGTTCACAGTTAAAGGTATTTATCTACTCTCCCTAGTTTTGGAAGCTACTCTCTGCCCTGATCCAGAAGTAGTGATTTCTACTTCTGACAATACTTTAAGCCCACAAACATGTTAGCTGCCGGGCTCAAGCAAAATCAGTAAAGTCAGCCCTTGTCAGTGTGACTGCTGGGGGCAGGGGGTCCTTTGTACTCTTGTTGAACAAGATTGCTTGGTGCCCAGTTCCTTCTTCTCGATAATCCTTTAAATATTTGAGGAGACTGCACATGTTTTAAAATGTTCTGCAAACTATACATCCCATTTTCCAGAAATTTCTCTCTTTTTTTGTGTGTGAGGGGGCTCTCTTTCATTCAGACATATTCCTCTGCCAATAACCTAGCTATTTTTGTTTGTTTATTGCTACCAGGGTTATGGCTGGGCTTGGTGCCTGTGTAATGAATGCACCATTCCTGGTGGCTGTTTTCCCCTTTTCCTCTCTTTGATCTGATAGGATAGAAAAGTGAGGGTGGGGGGAGGTAGAGATAAAGAGATAGAGATAGAGACAGAGAGAGAGAGATAGAGAGAGAGAGCTGCAGACCTGCTTCACTGCTTATGAAGCTTCTCTCACTGGAGGTGAAGTCAAGGGGCTTGGGCCTGGGTCTTCACGCGTGGTAATGTGTGCAGTCAACCAGGTTCTCAGCTGCCCCCTACCCCCGCCAACCCCCAAGCCTGCATCTTAATGGCAACTCTCTGTGCCTCACCCCAAAATAGCATGGAAGAGAACTCTAAGACCACACCTAAGCCTGCCTCTTGTCATCACATTCTCCTCCTCTGAACCTCTAGCAACTCTTCCTGTATGACCAGCCCTCCAGACCCTTCATCCTAACATGAAGTCAAATGCTCTTTTCACAGCAGGGGAACCTCTGCTGTGCCTGGAACCTGGCTTCTAGACGGTATTGAAAATGGCCTCGAGGCACTTTCACCTTCAAAGCTACTTTCTAAAACCATCTCAAGTCAAGTTGGGGTTTCGAGAGGCATGGCATGCACTCTAACTGGTGAACTGTCTCTCTGGTTCCCAGTTGGAGCTGAAGGGCGGGAAAAAGTCTTTTTTCCTTCCTTCCTTCCTTCCTTCCTTCCTTCCTTCCTTCCTTCCTTCCTTCCTCCCTCCCTCCCTTCCTCCCTCCCTCCTTTCCTCCCTCCCTAACTTCCTTCCTTTCTCTTTTTCTCTCTGTCTCTCTTTCTCCCTCACTCCTTTCTTTATATCTCATCTCCTTTCTTAACACTCTAGTTTCCTAGCAGTTCAGGAAGGTCTGTATATTCACTCAGTGCCTACTATGCACCCCACGGAGGTAGGTCCTGTGGATTGAGGGGTGAGCACCCTCAGTAAGCACCACACTGCCCTCAGGGACTCTCCAACTGTTGGCCTATGGGAAAAGTCATGGCGTATTTTTGCACAGGAAAACAGAAAAAAAAAGGTTTTGACTTTTCCAACAACTGATAGAAAGACAAGTTTAACATAAAAAATGATAGGTGACCATGAGGGTGTTGTGAAGGACGAACACACTTCCTTCACCTACAGGTCAGACCAGGATGAGGGAGGTGACACTGGGAAGGGGTGATCTGAAGGCACCAGAAAACCAAAGACAAACGAGTTGTCCCTGGGGGCTGTGTGTACAGGAGTGTGTGTGTCTCTGTCTCTGTGTGTCTCTGTCTCTGCCTGTGTGTCCACACCCCCAAGTTTTCAGAGCGCCTCCAAGACTGAAAGTCCTGTTAATATCTAGGATGTTTGATCCAGAGCTCCGCTTATCTGCCAGGCAGGATCACAGAAATGTACAGTCCTCGAACCTCTTTCAATGGGGGTGTGTCAAGGCCTCCTGGCCGGTCTACCTTCCAGCACTCAGACCCTGGGCCTTGCAGTTTGTTCTGGAAAGGAAAGTCAGAAGCCATCAGGAGAGCATCCTTGTCTTGGCTTTGTCCTCTCTGAAAGGGCACATTCCACTCACAGTGCCATCCGGGGCCCTGCCCTGTCTTGTCCCCTGCTCCCATGACACATATGTCACAGGGTGCACCTGGCTGGTGGTGGCTGTGGAGACTCTGCCATCTCACTGAGTGTCCATTTCATTTTATATTATTTTGCAGTGTTGGACCTACTATGTGCATGAGTCCAGTGTTCCAGGGCAATTTATTCATTGTGGGTACAGATATGAAGAGAGAGAGAGAGAGAGAGAAGGAGACGAGAGATCACAGCACTATTTCACTGTTTGTAGAGCTCACCCCCATATCATGGTGCTCAAACCCAGGGCCTTGCACTTGGTGAGGTGCTCCGCTGGATGAACTATCTCCTGGCCCCTGGCTATCTTTTAACATCATTTCCCAGGCCTCAAAGGCTTCTTTCCTTCCAGAAGCACCTCGAACATGAACGAGAGGCCTTGCACACAGGGTTGGAGTTGGAGAGTCCTGGAATGCATCTGCAAATGTGGAAAATTTCCCTCTTGTGTTCTCCCTAAACATTTGACAGGAATTAAGAGTCCCACCCCAAGGGGGACCAGTTTTACATATTGAAACCAAATTTTTCCCCTTCTTTTTTCTTTGCCCCCAGGGTTATTGCTGGGGCTTGGTGCCTGCACCATGAATCCACCGCTCCTGGAGGCCATTTTTCTGCATTTTGTTGCCCTTGTTCTTGTAGCCTTGTTGTAGTTATTATTGCTATTGTTAATGTCATCATTGTGGGATAGGACAGAGAGAAATGGAGAGAGGAGAGGAAGAGAGAGAAGGGGAGAGGAAGACAGACACCTGCAGACCTGCTTCACCGCCTGTGAAGCGACTCCCCTGCAGGTGGGGAGCCGGAGGCTTGAACCGGGATCCCTATGCCGGTCCCTGCGCTTTGCGCCACATGCGCTTACCCACTGGGTGCAGACCATTTCCCCCCTTCTTATATGGTGTTCTCTCAATCCCTCCCTCTCTCCACGTTTCAATCTCAAAAGGAACCATTTCCTATGTACTTGTGTAGTTGTGTCATGTTGTTTTGTAGTTACGTAGTTGTGTTGTGTTGTTGTGTAGTTGTGTTGTTCTGTTGCTATGTTGTGTAGTTGTGTTGTTGTGTAGTTGTGTGTATTGTGGTTGTGTAGTTGTGTGTATTGTGGTTGTGTTGTTGTGTAGTTGTGTTGTGTAGTTGTGTGTAGTTGTGTAGTTGTGCTGTGTAGTTGTGTAGTTGTGTTGTTGTGTAGTTGTGTCGTTCTGTTGCTGTGTTGTGTAGTTGTGTCGTGTAGTTGTGTTGCTGTGTAGTTGTGTTGTGTAGTTGTGTGTAGTTGTGTTGTGTAGTTGTGCTGTGCTGTGTTGTTGTGTAGTTGTGTGGTTGTGTTGTTCTGTTGTTGTGTTGTGCAGTTGTGTTGTTGTATAGTTGTGTAGTTCTGTTGTGTTGTGTAGTTGTGTTACTGTGTAGTTGTGTAGTTCTGTTGTGTAGTTGTGTTGTGTTGCTGTGCAGTTCTGTTGTAGTTGTGTTGTGTAGTTGTGTTATTGTATAATTGTGTAGTTCTGTTGCTGTGTAGTTGTGTTGTGTAGTTGTGTTGTTTTGTTGTGTTGTGTTGTTGTGCTGTGTAGTGTAGTTGTGTTGCTGTGTAGTTCTGTTGTAGTTGTATAGTTGTGTAGTTGTGTTGTGTAGTTGTGTTGTGTAGTTGTGTTGTTGTGTTATTGTATAGTTGTGTAGTTGTGTTGTGTAGTTGTGTAGTGTTGTTGTGTTATTGTATAGTTGTGTAGTTGTGTTGTGTAGTTGTGTTTTTGTGTAGTTGTGTTATTGTATAGTTGTGTAGTTCTGTTGTGTTTTGTGTAGCTGTGTAGTTGCGTTGTGTAGTTGTGTTGCTATGTAGTTCTGCTGTAGTTGTGTAGTTGTGTTGTGTAGTTGTGTAGTTGTGTTGTGTAATTGTATAGTTGTGTAGTTCTGTTGTGTTGTTGTGTTGTGTAGTTCTGTTGTGTTTTGTGTAGTTGTGTAGTTGCATTGTTGTGTAGTTGTGTTGCTGTGTAGTTCTGCTGTAGTTGTGTAGTTGTGTTGTGTAGTTGTGTTGTTTTGTTATGTTGTGTAGTTTTGTTTTGTAGTTGTGCTGTGTAGTGTGGTTGTGTTGTTTTGTAGTTGTGTTGCTGTGTAGTTCTGTTGTAGTTGTGTAGTTGTGTTGTGTTCTTGTGTTGTGTAGTTGTGTTATTGTATAGTTGTGTAGTGTAGTTGTGTAGTGTAGTTTTGTTGTGTTTTGTGTAGTTGTGTAGTTGCATTGTTGTGTAGTTGTGTTGCTATGTAGTTCTGCTGTAGTTGTGTAGTTGTGTTGTGTAGTTGTGTTGTGTAGTTGTGTAGTTGTGTTGTGTAGTTGTTATTGTATAGTTGTGTAGTTCTGTTGTGTAGTTGTGTTGTGTAGTTTTGTTGTGTTTTTTGTAGTTGTGTAGTTGTGTTGTTGTGTAGTTGTGTTGCTGTGTAGTTCTGCTGTAGTTGTGTAGTTGTGTTGTGTAGTTGTGTTGTTTTGTTGTGTTGTGTAGTTGTGCTGTGTAGTGTAGTTGTGTTGTTGTGTAGTTGTGTTGTTGTGTTGCTGTGTAGTTCTGGTGTAGTTGTGTTGTTGTGTAGTTGTGTTGTGTAGTTGTGTTTTTGTGTTGTTGCGTAGTTGTGCAGTTGTGTTGTGTAGTTGTGTTGTGTTATATTGTTTAGTTGTATAGTTCTGTTGTGTTGTTCTGTAGTTGTGTTTTTGTGTTGTTGTGTAGTTGTGTTATTGTGTAGTTGTGTTGTTTAGTTGTGTTGTTTAGTTGTGTAGTTCTGTTGTTGTGTTTTGTGTAGTTGTGTTATTGTGTAGTTGTGTTGTTTAGTTGTGTTGTATTGTATAGTTGTGTAGTTCTGTTGTGTTGTGTAATTGTGTAGTTCTGTTGTGTTGTATTGTATAGTTGTGTAGTTCTGTTATTGTATAGTTGTGTAGTTCTGTTGTTGTGTTGTGTTGTTGTGTTGTGTATTTGTGTTTTTGTGTTGTTGTGTAGTTGTGTAGTTCTGTTGTTGTGTTGTGTAGTTGTGTTTTTGTGTTGTTGTGTTTTTGTGTAGTTGTGTTTTGTAGTTGTGTAGTTGTGTTATTGTGTAGTTGTGCAGTTGTGTTGTGTAGTTGTGTTTTTTAGTTGTGTAGTTCTGTTGTGTTTTGTGTTGTGTAGTTGTGTTATTGTGTAGTTGTGTTGTTTAGTTGTGTTGTATTGTATAGTTGTGTAGTTCTGTTGTTGTGTAGTTGTGTTGTGTGGTTGTGTTGTGTTGTTGTGTTGTTGTGTAGTTGCATTGTGTAGTTGTGTAGTTTAGTTGTGTTGTGTAGTTGTGTGGTTGTGTTGTGTAGTCGTGTAGTTGTGTTGTGTAGCTGTGTTGTGTTGTAGTTGTGTTGTGTTGTTGTGTTGTGTAGTTGTGTAGTGTAGTTGTGTTGTGTAGTTGTGGTTGTGTTGTGTAGTTGTGTAGTTGTGTTGTGTAATTGTGTTGTTGTGTAGTTGTGTAGTTTTGTAGTTGTGTTGTGTAGTTGTGTAGTTTTGTAGTTGTGTAGTTTTGTAGTTGTGTTGTTGTGTAGTTGTACTTTAACCGACTTGACTTCCCTCAACAGATGACCTCACCAACGTGTCCTGGAGACCCCCCTTCGCCAGAGCCTTGCCCCATTAGGGAAAGATAGAAACAGGCTGGGGGGATGGAGACACCTGCCAACGCCCATGTCCAGCAGAGAAGCAATTGCAGAAGCCAGACCTCCCAGCTCTGCACCCCACAGTGACCCTGAGTCCATGCTCTCAGACAGATAAAAATAGGGAAGCTTCTAACGGCGGGGATGGGGTATGGAACTCTGGTGGTAGGGATGTGTGGAACTGTACCCCTCTTATCCTATGGTCTTGTCTATATTTTTACTATATATGAATAGCACTAGGTTCCAGCAGAAGACTACTTTGAAGAAAGGGATATTCTAGGAGATTGCTGCAGCCATCCAAAATCAAGATGATAGAGGCCGAGGTGAGGAGTTTAATCTTGATGGTGGGTGGGTTGAACATATATGAGGAATTCTGGGGGGGGGGGGAACCATAAGGTCTTGGTTGCTTCATTTACTCTGCAGTTCATTATTCATTTATGAACTGTCTTCTAAAATTTAAAATTGGGTTCTGCTGTCAGCCTGGTGCTTGGGTTCCAGGAACTCAGAATCTTTGGAAGAGAAGAAGGAGGAGGAGGAGGAGGAGGAAGAGAGGGAGGAGAAGCAGGCCCCAGCTTGGTGTGGAAGGAAGAGCTTTGCTGTGCTGAGCCTGGTCCTGAGGTCAGGACTGGGGCAGGGTGGTATAGACAGCTTGGTGACACAGAGATTCTCTGTAGAGACATAGCCCCTTTTGACTGGGAGGTGGGTTCACATCCCGAGGGTGGGGGAATGTTACAGGCTTGAGAATTACATTTTCAAAAAAAAAATTTTATCAACAACTCACTGGAGTCAACGCCATGTGTTTTCCATGTGTGCCGGGACTGTGGAAAGTAACCAAACAACTTTGTACTGAGCTCCTCAGAACAGAATCAGAAAGTCTGCTAATTGCTTCAGCATGAAGCCTACTGCACGCCCCCTCACCCCGCCCCCCCCCCCCCCCAATCAGCAGAAGCCGGTCTCATTAGCGAGCCCTGAGGCTCAATAACACCACCTCACTGTGTTTTGCTGGACAACTGCAAAAGCTGATCTTTTTCTGCAAGCTTTTCTCATTTAGGGAACATCCACAGTCGTCACAGAACCAACCCTTCAAGAGGGCGATGCTGGGAAAAGAAGTGTGCAAAGAAATTCCTGAAATTATATAATACTTACTGTTGACTGTAAACCTTAACCCCCCAATAAAGAATTTTTTTAAAAAAACGACTGAGATGGGGATGGACATTTGGAGTAGGGTGTTTTTGTTTTTCTTTTTTGGTTGTTGTTGCCTTTGCCAGAAAGTTAAACAGTAGCAAATAAACTGCTTTTGTCTAGGCTTCCTTGCCTGAGAGGGTCGCAAACACCAACTTACTTAGCGTGTGTGTGTGTGTGTGTGTGTGTGTGTGTGTCTGTGTCTGTGTGTGAATGTACGTGTGGTTTAACTCATTTGTTTTTTTATCTTTGAGAGGCTAATAAAGGTGGCAAAGTTATGGCGGCTTTGAGCCCAGGAGGAATATTGGAGGGGGGGAAGTTATAATTTCTATAAAGAAAATAGTATTTTTCTTTATTTTTTTTCTCATCTGCCTCCCATTTAAATCTAGAAGGTTGGAGATGGGGGAGGGGAAGAGAGTGAAAATAGTGGCAGGAGAATCATAAGCTCTCAAGCGGAGAGAAGGCGCAATTATTTATATAGGTATGCAAGAGCCAGGCCGCCGAGTCTGTAAATATTTATATTTGGTTTTTTAAATGAAATATGGTAAGCCTAATTTACTCTACAGGAATTCAAATTTATAAAGCAGATTTTTTAGTTATTGTTGCTAGTGGGAAGAGGAGGCAGTGGTGGACATGGGTTGGAATACGGGCTTATTCACACTGCATGAAAATTCTTTACTTTGCAAAATGATTCACTGAAGGCTTCCTTTAAATAACAACTGTACTGGTGCATTCAATTTACCAAAAGAAATCAATTTTAAACAGAATTTTAGGAATAAAGCCTGTGTTAAGCATTGGAAATGTTGTAGGCATTTAAAAATAAAACCAGACTGGGGAAAATATTAAAATAAATTTGCATTCCTTTAATAAACTCTCAAGGAACCAAAGTCAGGCTGCTGGGTAGAAGTATGACAGGAAAGATAATTGAAGGAGGATTCGTAGGGTTAGGAAGCATGGATTGACACTGTAGAATTGGAATGAAGTGATCTAAGAAGTGAGTTTATTTGAAGATTATATCCTGATGGCATATAGTCTTAATTTATTTTTATTGTTGTTATTGATGTCGTTGTTGGCTAGGACAGAGAGAAACGGAGAGAGGAGGGGAAGACAGAGAGGGGGAGAGAAAGATAGACACCTGCAGACCTGCTTCACCGTTTCTGAAGAGACTCCCCTGCAGGTGGGGAGCCGGGGGCTCAAACCGGGATCCTTATGCCCGCCCTTGTGCTTTGCGCCATGTGGTTTAACCTGCTGCGCTACCGCCCAGCTCCTATAATCTTAATTTCTTCTAAATTTACTATTCGAGAAAGAAAGAAAAAGAGAGCACTGCAGTAGCACACCAGACTTTCATGCCTGAGAGCCCACGAACCCCAGAGGCCAAAGTTGAGCAGTGTTCTGGTGTCTCTTTCTTTGTTTCTGCCTCATGAAAAACAAGATCCTAAAAAGGAAGAAGAAAAGAGAAAAAGAGAAGGTTTGAATCAAATTTGCATGTCTGATAACCAACTGATATCAAATATTTATACAGAATTGGTACAGATCCACAAAAGAAGTTAAAAAAAAAAAAAAAAGGAGGAGGGAGTCAGGCGGGCGCAAAGCACAAGGACCGGAGTAAGGAGTAAGGATCCTGGTTCGAGCCCCGGCTCCCCACCTGCAGGGGAGTTGCTTTACAAGAGGTGAAGCAGGTCTGCAGGTGTCTATCTTTCTCTCCTCCTCTCTGTCTTCCCCTCCTCTCTCCATTTCTCTCTGTCCTATCCAACAACGAATAATGAATTGTGTGGAGTTGTACCCCTCTTACCCTATGGTTTAGTCAATGTTTCCTTTTTATAAATAAAAAATTAAATTAAAAAAAGAAAAAGAAAGATTACTTGCAAGGTAATAGGTAAAAATGTGAAAAAAATGGTGTCAGAAATTTGAATCCAAATACTTCGCTTTCAATTGTGTCTGTCCTATCAAATAAAAGAGGGAGGGAGGGGTGGGCGAGAGAGAGAGAGAGAGAGAGAGAAGTGCAGGGAGTCGGGCGGTAGCACAGCAGGTTAAGCGCACAAAGCGCAATGACCAGCTGAAGGATCCCAGTTCGAGCCCCCATCTCCCCACCCACAGGGGGGTCACTTCACAGGTGGTGAAGCAAGTCTGCAGCTGTCTCTCTTTCTTTCCCCCTCTCTATCTTCCATTTCTTTCTGTCTTATCCAACAATGACGACATCAATAACAACAATAATAACTACAGCAACAATAAAAAACAGCAAGAGTAACAAAAGGGAAAATAAATAAATAAATAAATAAATAAATAAATAAAAATTTTAAGTGTAAGGTGTGGGGATGTGGCTGGGCTGACCAGAAAGATTGGTGAGGAGTCATTATATTGAGCATATAAAACTCTTGGGTCCTTGTCCTAATGCAACCCAGTAACCTCTATCTCCCCTTGTTCAGCAAAAGACTGGAGGCCTTTTCTTTGGGAAGATTGAAGCTGATAGCTTCTGAACTGGAACAAGCCAGCCACAGCTGAGTTGTGGATGTGCATGCTAATCTAAAGATAGGATCAAATGAAAGCTAACAGGTTCCCCACAGTGAGACCCCTGGCCTTCTTCTTTTACTTGGATTTCAGAAAACTAACTGCCACTACCAACTGCCTAGGAGTTGAACTGTTTCCTTCTTTTAAGAAAACTGCCCTGTCCCAGTGAGAAGACTGCTTGCTTGCTTTCTTGCCAGAACTCTGCATTCTTGGAGCCCAAGCAACTGGCTTTCAACAGGACTCAAGTGAGTAGTGAGCTGAAGGTTCTCACTTTGTGCAAGTCCATGGGGAGTGTAGAGCCCATGCCCCTCCCCTCCTACCGGCTAGGTTCCATCTGCTCTGGGTCCCCTACTCCTGGGGGAGAGGCATGTTTAAGACAACCAATATGGGTGCTGAATCACACCAAGAGTGTGGTTGATGTGTGGGTCATACCTACACAAAGAAAAGTTGCAACATGGAAAGGGAAGAATATTTTAAAAATTGGAAGAATGTTAGGTAGGCCCTATTTGATACATAGATCTCCAGGGAGGTTTTTTTTTTGGGGGGGGGATTAATGGTTTATAGTCTATAGCAAAATACAGTACTTTGTACATGTGTAACATTTCTCAGTTTTCCACATAACAGTCTAACTCCTTCTAGGTCCTCCTCTGCCATCATGCACTGGACCTGAACCATCCCTCCATCCCAGTCTTTTTTTTTTAATTTAATTTATTTATTTTCCCTTTTGTTGCCCTTGTTGTTTTTATTGTTGTTGTAGTTATTACTGTTGTCGTCGTTGTTAGATAGGACAGAGAGAAATGGAGGGAGGAGGGGAAGACGGAGAGGGGGAGAGAAAGATAGACACCTGCAGACCCGCTTCACCGCCTGTGAAGCGACCCCCCTGCAGGTGGGGAGCTGGGGGCTTGAACCGGGATCCTTACGGGGATCCCTGCGCTTTGTGCCACATGTGTTTAACCTGCTGCGCTACTGCCTGACTCCCCATCCCAGAGTCTTTTATTTTGGTGCAGTACACCAACTCCAGTCTAAGTTCTGCTTTGTGTTTTCCCTTCTGATCTTGTTTTTCAGCTTCTGTCTGTGAGTGAGATCGTCCCATATTCATCCTTCTCTTTCTGGCTTTCTTATGTAACATGATTCCTTCAAGCTCCATCCAAGATGGGGTGAAGAAGGTGAATTCACCATTTTTCATAGCTGAGTAGTATTCCATTGTGTATATAGATTACAACTTACTCAGCCACTCATCTGTTGTTGGGCATCTGGGTTGCTTCCAGGTTTTAGCTATTACAAATTGTGCTGCTATGAGCATAGGTAGACACACATCTTTTTGATCCTTGTGGTCCTTGCATTTGCGCTTTGTGCCACGTGCGCCTAACCCGCTGTGCTACCACCCGACTTCCCACAAATCTTTTTGAATGGTGTGTTTGGTTCCTTAAGTTATATCCCAGGAGAGGAATTGCAGGGCTAGGGTAGGTCCAGAGAGGTTTTTTTTTTTAAAAAAAATATATGTATTTTTACTTATTATTGAATAGAGACAGAGAAAAATCGAGAAGGGAGGGGGGTGGAGAAGGAGAGAAACAGAAATACACCTGCAGCCCTGATTTACCACTTGTGAAGCTTTACCCCTGTAAGTGGGGACCAGGGGCTTGAACCTGGGTCCTCACGCACTGTAATATGTGCACTTAACCAGGTGCACCACCTTCTGGCCCCCAAGAGAGGTGTTTTTTTTTTTTTTTTAAATAAACTCAATCAAACAATCCTGAATTTTACTGTATATACATAGAAGATATATAACTAAAAGACAGTGTTTAAAGAGTGACATGGATTTATATACAATATTGAAAAACCACCATACTTTTGCAAGGAAGAGGTAAAAGGTTCTGCTCTCAGAATGTCTAGCTCAAAATATGAGTAGAATTAAAGAGAATACTCCCACAATTAACCAAAGGTGTGTGTGTGTGTGGGGGGTTATGTCCGTACACAGAGAGCTCCTTCAATGAACTAGGTTGGTAATCTTTAGGAAATGAATGTGTCTCCTTTTCAGAGATTAATCAATTATGAGCTCAGGAAAGTTGAACATCCCATGTCAAAGTTAGTAAGCCTGACTATATTCAGTTCAATCAGTAAACCATCCAAAAAAAAAGAAGTAAATCATCCAGTTAATAAAATGTGGTCAAGTTAGTGGTCCACTAAAATCCCTCTCTATTCAAACATTCTGTTGTCGGTCTCAACGAATGCTGCTTTTGTTTGTCTTTTTCAAAGCTCAGTTGAGCGGGGTGGCATTTGGTAAATCAAAATAGAAGGACAAAAGTAAAAATAAACTTGTCTGGCTTTCTCTCTTGAAAGAAGAGGAAAGATGACTGAGGTGGGCCTGCTCTGGCCTCCAGGGACTTGGGGGAGCTTTTTGACATGCACTGTTTGTTTTCAGTGGGAAATTACTCAAAATGTAATAAGGAAATATTTCGCTGAGTAAATAGATTCGTTTACATCTTATGGCATGGCCGGTTAAAAAGAATCTTGGCCTTTTAGCTCACTTGGCTGGACTCCCTCGTCAGAGAGAGGGATTTCTCTTCTCACTAGAACTTCTGTCTTTCCAAGGGGCTCTTCCTCCTCCCACTATTGAAATCAGATATTTTAAGACACTTGCAATCTGGGGAGAGAAAAGAGACTTTATTCTACTGCGATGGGGAAGAAAATTATTAATGTTTTGTGGTCACAGCCTTTTCCAAAAAAGCCTCTGCCTCTCTCCAGAGAATCCTGGCTTTGTCAGCCAACTCCCCTGCCGCTACATGGAGGCAGCCACTCCCCTGCCGCTACATGGAGGCAGCGGTGGGATCCACACAAGTAGATGAGTGGAGACAGGGGTTTCCATCGGAAAAAGCAAAATCATTCATGAGGAAGAAGAAAACTTGAGATGAGAGAGAGGGTGCACAGAGGAACAGGACTGGGGGGTGATGGGAGGATCTGGGCTGGTAGTTGAGAGTGGGGAGAAAGGGTGTGGGGTCAGCTGTGCTTTCTGTGGTAAATACAGAGAGTGGAGAAACCCCAGGGAGAGGACTCGGGGTCACTGGCTGTGCGCTGACAGTGTAAGTTCTCTTCACATTTCTTGGCAGTTTCCCCCCTTAAGTAAAAGTTGGAGCCAATTTTGTTTCTGTTTTTCAGTAGAGTGTGGTTCTTTGAATCAAAACGTATGTACTGAAGCCAGGCCAAGTGGGTTCCAGTTATATTTGGGTTATACCACAAACGCCAAAGGTTGTTTCACTCTTGGCCCTCTGTGCTAACTTTTTTCTTGGCTCTGCCTCATCTGTTCACCTCACAGAAGGGGTTTCCTGTTCCTTGCTCACTGGTCTTCTCTCTGCCGCTGGCCTGCCCTGAATGGTGAACCAGAGGACCCACCATCCCATCTCAGTACTGGTAAACATGATATGAAAGGTATCAGCTTTCAGTACCACCAAAGGCCGCCTCATGGATGTTCTTGTTTGTAGAATCGGAACAAAACCAGGGTTTGGAAATGTCAGTTCCTTTCAAATGACTCTTACCAATTCTCTAGAGATATACTATATTAGCTGGAATCACAAAACCCATGTAGATGGTGGATTATTTCAAACTGGGGCCTTGTTTCCTCACACCCACCCTTCTGTCCTCAAACACACAGGCCTAATGGTAGCATGTTACTCTTGTGCATTCGTTCAACATATAGTACTTTGTGTCAGATATTACTCAGGTGTTCTAAAAGATAGAACAAAACAGGAAACCCCCCCCAAATATGCTGTTTTCATAGTGTTTGTAGCTTACTTGAGAAGACACTTGTATCTGTAAGCACATCTATACATATCTGTACAGGTTTATGGTTATACATTTCCCGCTTAGCACTGCTTTCTCTGTTATCTTGCAATTTTGATATGTTGTGTTTTTGTCTTCATTTGTCTTTAAATACTTTCTAGGGGAGCTGGGCAGTGGTGTGCCGGTTAAGCACACATAGTATGAAACGCAAGGATCCATGCAAGGTTTGAGCACGCCCCCTACTTCCCACCTGTAAGGAGGGTCACTTCACAAGTGGTGAAGCAGATCTGCAGGTGTCTATCTTTCTCTCCCCCTCTCTATCTTCCCCTCCCCTCTCAATTTCTCTCCGTCCTATTGAAAAGAAAAAACAAACAAACAAACTTGAGTCCAACAATAAACTTGGAGGCATATAAATAAATAAGTAAATAAATAAATAAAAATTTTCTAGTTTCTCTGGTGATTTCTTCTTTAACTTGTTAGTTAAGAGTGTGTTGTTTTAATTCCTACATGAGAATTTTTCTGCTTTCCTTCACTCCTGATTTCTTTTTATTTTAATTAAATAGTGATTTATTTTTTATTTTAATTTCTTTATTGGGGAATTAATGTTTTTCATTAGACAGTAAATACAATAGTTTGTACATGCATAACATTTCCCAGTTTTCCATATAACAATACAATCGCCACTAGGTCCTCTGTCATCCTTTTTGGACCTGTACTCTCCACTTCAACCACCCACCCAGAGTCTTTTACTTTGGTGCAACATGCCAATTCCAGTTCAGGTTCTACTTGTGTTTTCTCTCTTCTGATCTTGTTTTTCAACTTCTGCCTGAGAGTGAGATCATCCCACATTCATCCTTCTGTTTCTGACTTATCTCACTTAACATGAGTTTTTCAAGGTCTATGCAAAATCAGCTGAAAATGGTAAAGTCACCACTTTTTATAGATGAGTTATATATATATATATTTATATATAATATAAATTATATATTGCTCAATTTTCTCAGTCACTCATCTGTTGTTGGACACCTGGGTTGCTTCCAGGTTTTGGCTATTAAAAATTGTGCTGCTGAGAACATATATGTACACAGATCTTTTTGGATGGGTGTGTTGGGTACTTTAGGATATATCCCCAGGAGAGGAATTGCAGGATCATAGGGTAGGTTCATTTCTAGCCTTCTGGGAGTTCTCCAGACTGTTCTCCACAAAGGTTGGACCAATTTACATTCCAACCAGCAGTTCAGGAGGGTTGCTTTGACCCCACAACCTCTCCAGCATATGCTGCTGCTATCTTTTTGATGTATGACATTCTCACAGGAGTAAAGTGGTATCTCATTGTTGTCTTTATTTGCATTTCTCTGACAATCAAAGACTTGCAGCATTTTTTCATGTGTTTCTCAGCCTTTTGTATCTCTTCTGTGGTGAATATTCTGTCTATGTTCTCTCCCTATTTTTGGATGGGGTTATTTGTTTTCTTGTTGTTGAGTTTGGCAAGCTCTTTATATATTTTGTTTATTAGCCTCTTGTCTGATGTATGGCATGTAAAGATCTTCTCCCATTCTGTGAGGGGTCTCTTTGTTTGGGTAGTGGTTTCTTTTGCTGTGAAGAAGCTTTTTAATTTGATGTAGTCCCATAGGTTTGTGCTTGCCTTAGTCTTCTTTGTAATTGGATTGGTTTTATTGAAGATGTCTTCAAAATTTATGTGGAAAAAAGTTCTGCCAATATTTTCCTTAAGTATCTGATAGTTTGTGGTCTAACATCCAAGTCCTTGATCCACTTGGAATTTACTTTTGTATTTGGTGAAATATAGTGGTTCAGTTTCATTCTTCTGCATGTTTCAACCCAGTTTCTCCAACACCATTTGTTGAAGAGACTCTGCTTTCCCCATTGAATAGTCTGGGCCCCTTTGTCAAAGATTAGATGTCTGTAGGTGTGGGGGCTTACTTCTGGGCTCTAAATTCTATTCCACTGGTCAGTGTGTCTATTCATGTTCCAGTACCAAGCAGTTTTGATGACAATGGCCCTGTAATACAACTTGAGATCTGGGAATGTGATGCCTCCAGTTCTGTTCTTTCTTCTCAAGATTGTTTTGGCAATTCGAGGTCTTTTCTGTTTCCAGATAAACATTTGTAGCATTTGTTCTATTCTCCTAAAAAATGTTGTTGGAATCTTGATGAGGATAGCATTAAATTTGTATATGGCTCTGGGTACTATATTCATTTTGATGATGTTAATTCTTCCAACCCATGAACATGGAATATCTTTCCACTTCTTTGTGTCTTTTTCAATTTCCTTGAGTAGTGACTCATAATTTTCAGTATACAAGTCTTTCACTTCTTTGGTTAGGTTTACTCCTAGATATTTTATTGTTTTGTTGCTATAGTAAAAGGAGTTGATTTCTGGATTTTAACTTCTTCTAACTTTGTGTTTGCATAGAGGCATGCCACTGACTTTTGAATGTTAATTTTGTAGCCTGACACCTTACTGTATTGCCTGATGATTTCCAAAAGCTTCTTGCTGGATTCCTTAGGTTTTTCTATGTATGCTATCATGTCATCTGCAAATAGGGAGAGTTTGACTTCTTCTCTTCCAATCTGTATGCCTTTAATTCCTTGCTCCTGCCTGATTGCTATGGCAAGAACTTCCAACACTATGTTGAATAGCAGTGGTGATAGTGGGCAGCCCTGTCTAGTATCTGATTTGAGGGGAATTGCTTCCAGTTTTTTACCACTGAATATGATGTTGGCTGTAGGTTTGCTATATATAGACTCCAGTATCTTTGGGAATTTTCCATATATTCTCATTTTTTGTAGTGTTTTGATCATAAAGGGATGTTGTATTTTGTCAAAGGCTTTCTCTGCATCTATTGATAAGACCATGTGGTTTTTGGTCTTGCTTTTATTGTTGTGGTGGATCACATCAATTGAATTACGTATATTAAACCAACCATTCATGCCTGGGATAAACTCCACTTGTTCATGGTGAACAATCTTTTTAATATACTGCTGTATCTGGTTGGTTAGAATTTTGTTCAATTTTTTTTTCTTTTTTTTTATTTAAGAAAGGCGACATTAACAAAATCATAGGATGGGGGGGTACAACTCCACACAATTCCCGCCACCCAATCTCTATATCCCACCCCCTCCCCAATAGCTTTCCCATTCTCTATCCCTCTGGGAGCATGGACCTAGGGTTGTTGTGGGTTGCAGAAGGTGGAAGGTCTGGCTTCTTTAATTGCTTCCCCGCTGTACATGGGCGTTGACTGGTTGATCCGTACTCCCAGTCTGCCTCTCTTTTCCCCTAGTAGGGTGGGTCTCTGGGGAAGCGGAGCTCCAGGGCTCATTGGTGGGGTCTTCAGTCCAGGGAAGCCTGGCAGGCATCCTGATGGCATCTGGAACCTGGGGGCTGAAAAGAGAGTTAACATACAAAGCCAAACAAATTGTTGAAGAATCATGGACCCAAAGGATGGAATAGTGGAGATAAAGTGTTGGGGGGTACTCACTGCAAACTCTAGTGTACTACTGCTTTCAGGTATATATTTATGGATTTGTGGTTTATGGATATGTGTGGACATAGGCTCTATCTCCTGGAACCTGGTCTATATCTAGGTTTTGGGACTTTGTTAGGAAGTGAACCACCTGGGATGGAGTTAGAGAATACTATGAAAGGAAAGGTCTCACCCGAGTGATGAAGCTGAAGGGTTGTCATTCCACACCTGAAGTCTCTGGACACAGTCTGAAGTGAAGCATGCTGGGGTGACACTCGTTGTGTTGATTAGTTTGCGATCAGCGGATACAATATTATTTGATAAGAATTGGGAGAAGCATATGGGAAAGTGGGCCCTACCCTAGGGTCCCAGGACTGAGGGAAATTTAGGCTCTATAGTGGAAATGTGAGGTTCCTGCTGTCTTAGGGTTCAAGAAGACAATGTATAGTTATTGTTAACATCACATTATTTGGTAATTGGGTTAACTTTGACAAGTCCCTTTGTTAGACATACAATCAATTTCCCCCCTCTCTTATTAATTAAATAGTGATTTCTATGACTACAATTTAATAGCTTAATAGCTATTAATAGCTATTCTTAATAGCTGCATAGTATTCCATTGTGTATGTATACCACAGCTTTCTCAGCCACTCATCTGTTGTTGGGCACCTGGGTTGCTTCCAGGTTTTAGCTATTATGAATTGTGCTGCTATGAACATAGGAGTACACACATCTTTTTGGTTGGGTGTTTTGTTCAATATTTTAGCATCTATGTCCATCAGAGATATTGGTCTGTAGTTTTCTTTTTTTTGTTGTGTTCCTATCTGCTTTTGGTATCAAAGTGCTATTGGCTTCATAGAAGCTGAGAGGGAGTATTCCAGTGTCTTCAATCTTCTGGAAGACTTTTTAAAAGTAGAAGTATTAGTTCTTCTTTGAAGATGTTGTAGAATTCATTTGTAAAATCATCTGTTCCAGGACTTTTATTTTTGGGAAGGTTTTTGATAACTGTTTCAATTTCATTAGCTGTGATAGGCCTGTTCATGTTATCTAGTTCCTCTTTACCTCGTTTTGGAAGTTCGTAGGTATCTAGGAAATCGTCCATTTCTTCCAGATTTTATAGCTTGGTGGCATAAAGTTGTTCATAGAAGCCTCGCATGATATGTTGAATTTCTGCGGAGTCTGTTGTAATATCTCTTCTTTCATTTATGATTTGATTTATTTGGGTCTTCTCCCTTTTTTGTTTTGTGAGTCTGGCTAGAGGTTTGTTGATTTTGTTCACTCTTTCAAAGAACCAACATTTACTTTCGTTGATCTTTTGTATGGTTTTCTTATTTTCAATGTTATTGATTTCTGCCCTACTTATTTCTGTCCTTCTGGTTGCTTTAGGGTTCCTTTGTTATTCTTCTTCTAGGTCTTTAAGATGTGCAATCAGGCTGTTTATTTGTGCTTTTTCTTGTTTCCTAATGTGTGCTTGTATGGCTATGAACACCCCTCTCAGTACTGCCTTAGCTGTGTCCCAAATATTTTGATAGCTTGTGTCTTCATTTTCATTGAACTTTTGAAACATTTTGATTTCTTCCTTTATTTCTTCTTTGACCCAATAGTTGTTAAGTAGTGTACTGTTGAGCTTCCACATTTTGGGACTACTACTAATCTTTTGTTGATTGTTAAGTGTTAGTTTCATCCCACTGTCATCTGAGCAGATGCTTGGGATGAGTTCAATGCTCTTGAATTTGCTGATGCTGTCTTTGTGGCCTAACATATGGTCTATCCTTAAGCATGAACCATGTGGACTTGAGTAAAATGTGTATTCCAGTTTCTTGGGATGAATGACTCTGAAAATGCCCTGTATTTCTAGTTTATCTCCTCATTTAGCTCCCTCATGTCTTTATTGATTTTCTGCCTGGATGATCTGTCAAGTTGAGAGAGTGGAGTATTGAAGTCCCCTACTATTACCGTGTTGCTGATAAGATATTGCTGTAGCTCTTTCAGTAGATGTTTGATGTATTCAGATGGCTTCTCACTGGGTGCATAGATGTTAATAATTGTTAATCCTCTTGATTTACTGATCCACTGAGCATTAAGTAATGTCCTTCCCTATCTTTTAAAATTTATTTTTAAGTCTATCATGTCAGATATGAGAATAGCTGTTCCTGCCCTTTTTTGTGGGCCATTGGCTTTATGATAGTTTTCATCCTTTCACTTTGAGTCTTTGTCTTGTTGAGTTTGGTGGGTTTCCTGTAGTCAGCATATTGTTGGGTTGTGTTTTCTGATCCATCTTCCTACTTTGTACCTTTTAGTAGGTGAATTCAGGCCTTTGACATTTATTGATGTCGGGCTAGCTTCACAGGCAGGAGAGAGAGATTACCAGGGACTCATGGCTGAGTGGTACGCAGTTCAGTCTTTATTCATGTGGAACGCAGTGCAATCTAAGCTATCTCTAATCACAATCTTGTCCTTATATATCCTGAGGAGGAAGAGTCAGGTCCGAAGAGGATGTACGTAGGATAGGGGGTGGGGAGAAGGAAAAAGCATGCAAAACAGTGAGGATTAAACCAATGCCCTGGAGGCAAGGCGGTGCTTAGTTAACAGTGGTTATGTAAATAGAATACAGTGTTAAGCAGGGGGGATTAAACCAATGAAACAGAAGGGGTCTTAGAAGCAGAATTTAGAAGCATACCAACAATTGATATCAACTATTGAAGATATTTTAAAGCCATTCTTGAAGATTTTAGAGTGTTCTGACATATGGCTTTCTTATGGTGGCCTGACTGTTTATAGGAGAACTTTCAGAACTTCTTTCAGGGCATGCTTGGTGATAGTTGATTTCTTCAACTGTTGCTTCCCTTAGAAGGTTTTGATGCCTCCATCTAGTCTGAATGACAGTCTAGCAGGATATAGTAGTCTTGATTGAAAGCCTTTCTCATTGAGCACTTGATAGATATCTTGCCATTCTCTTCTGGCCTGTAGTGTTTGTGTGGAGAGCCTGCTGCTAATCTTATGGGTTTTCCTCTGTAGGTGACTGTAGGTTTTTCTTTGGCAGCCTTCAGGATCCTTTCTTTATCCTTATTCTTTTTCATTCTAAATATGATGTGTCTTGGAGTCTTTAAGTCTGGGTTAATTCTGTTTGGGACCCTCTGGGATTCTTGAACCTTTATGTCTTTTATGTTGTCTAGATTAGAGAAGTTCTCAGCTATTATATCCTGAAGAATGCTTTCTTCCCCCCCTCCTCTCTCTTTCTTCCTCTGGTAAGCCAATAGTACGTATACTATTTCTTTTGAAGTCATCCCATAGGTCTCTGTTGTTTTCAGTATCTCTTAATCTCTTTTTGAAATCTCTTACTTCTATTTTAGTTGTCTCTAATTTGTCCTTGATCTTGCTAATTCTGTCTTCAACCTCATTTATTCTATTCTGTCTTTCCTCTACTGCTTTCTGGAGTTCATCTATTTTGTTACCCTGTTCTGATACTGTTTTAGCTTGTTCAGCTAGTTGTGTCCTTAGCTCAGCTATTTCAGCTTTCATCTATCTAATAACCTTGAGATAATTAGTGCTTTCTTCCAGAGTCTCATTTGTTGTTTCTGCATTTCTGAAGACAATTCTTTCAAACTCTTTACTCACTCCTGTGATTATTTCCTTAACTAGTATTTGGATGTTGACCTCATTGTTTTGTGTTTCACCCTTTGGGGGGATTTTAGCTGGACTTTTTTTCTGGTTCATTTCTCCAATATTTCTTCTTGTTGGTTTAACCATTTTATATGTGTATGTTATGAGGCCCCTCTCTCAGTACTTTTCAAATTACTGATCACTCTTTCCTGGACAGACTTGTGTCCAAGTAAGGTAATTAAAGGGTTCACAGTTATGGAAATTGATGGTTTTTTCAATACTATTTTAATCCCTGAGTTGGAGCTCAGTGCCTTAAAAGCCTCTTTTGTTCTTTTTCTTCCCTGTAGGCTATGGGAGCTTGAGGGCTTTTAAACTATAAGTAGGCTTCTTAGCTTAATCACTGACTCCTGACCAATAGATAAAGCAGGGTGGTGCAGAGATAATGCAGTGGTTATGCGAAGAGATTATCACAGCCCCACTGCTAGGCCACTGAGGTCTAAATCTTCTCCTGAGTTTCCTGGTTAGTTCTCTGTCCCCTGGTGTCAGCATAGTGCTTCCCCACCACTGCTCCAAATTCTGAGGGCAGTAGCAATGGAGACTCACAGTTGCATTTGGTGAGTCTTAGGTGGGATCTTCTCCTCCCTTTAGCTGTCATTTTGTTGGTGAAACAGACTGGAGGTTGTTTCTCAACTGGTAAACTGCTGAACTGTTACCAGCCACTTAATGTCTCCCTAGGCTTCTCTCTGTCCATGAGCCACACGTGTTTGCACTCACCGGTGATTTGGTGGGTTGCTGAAGTTGTTCTAGTCCTGTTTTGTTGCGGTCCCAGGTGGTATCCTTTGGTATTCCTAGTTGACCCAGGAGAGGAGAGGAGAGAAACACAGCTGCTGCTGCTCCGTAGCCCCACCTCTGGAAGTCCACTCCTGATTTCTTTCTTTCCTCATGGCTGGAGAAAATACTTTGTCTAACATCTGTCTTCTAAAATCTACTGGAATCTGTTTTGTGGACTAATGTATCATCTCTCTCTTGAATGTCCCATGTGCTCTTAAGAATAATACACCCAGTTGTTGGGTGAATTGTTCTATTCTACATATGTCCGTTGGGTCCAGTTCACTTATTGTGCCGCTGAAGCCTCTGTTTGCTAAGTTATCTTCTCAATGGTTGTTCTAGTCATTAAACACAGAATATTGAATTTTTAACTACTATTGTATAATTCTCTTTCTCCCTTCTGTTTTGTCATTTTCTACTTCTTTTGAGAATCTGTTATACTAATTTATAATGATTATATTGTTTTGCTAGATTGAAACTTTTATTGATCTTAGCATATGCCTTCGTCTCCTATAACCTTAATTATTTTTTAAGACTGATTTATTTTCTTGAGAGACTTTTACATATTGAGGTGCTGGGTTGAACCAAGGGCCTCTGGGCCTTCAGACATGCACTTATACTGTGTGACTGCAGTGCTATAAATTATGTTTATTAATTTGTTTGTTTGCTTGTTTACTTTCTTATAATAAAAAATAAGTCTGGGGGCTGAGCAGTGGTGCACCCAGTTAAGCACACATATTAGCAAGCTCAAGGACCCGAGTTCAAGTCCCTGCTCCCCAGCCAAAGTGGGTCCACTTCACGAGCCATGAAGCAGATCTGTCTCTCTTTCTCTCCTTCTTTCTATCTCCTTGTCCTCTCTCAATTTCTTTTTATTCCATCTAATAATTTTTTTAAAAGAAAGAAAAAAATTTAAAAGGAAAAAATGGCCACCAGGAGTGGTCAGCTCAAAGTGCCAGCACTGAGCCCCAACAATAACTCTAGTGGCAATAAAAACAGATACATCCTTAACAATAAAGACAAGTATACTGGGGGACATAAGACAGCTCGCTAGGCAGGGCCCCTGCCCTGCCCTGCATAGGGCCCAGTCTGGGCTCCATCACCACATGGGAATGCCACAGAACTTGAGGGAGCTCTGGATCTGTGGTGTTGCTTCCTTTTTCTTTATCTATCTGAAATAAAATAATTTTTTTTTAAAAAAAAAGCTGGGCTGGAAGCAGTGAAATCCTGCATGGGTGAGTCACTGAAAAAAGAGAAGAAGCAAGAAGATACACAAATCTAAACACTGGCAAAGAGCTTCCTTCTTTGATGCTAAGGATAACGCTGTAATCGTGAGTGAGGATAACGACAAGGAAACAGATGCACAGAATGCTGGGAACAGAGGCAGTTCTATTGCAAGGCCTAGCTTGAAATCCAAAGGTCATGGGCGTGGAAGGGATCCAGGTATCAAACACAGCTATATTTCCAGACTCCTTTATGCAAGAAGTGCCACTTTGAAAAGGCCACACTAAGCTTCCACCATGGGCTCCTAGACATTAGTCCCTAAGGTGTCCTGACCAAAAAAAGCTGAGCCCTTGTTCACACCCACTTCTGTCCTGCTCTTGTTTCCAATTTCCTCTCTGAGACTCCAGCTTCTTTCCCAAGCAAGTTGGCCTGGGAAGTGCTTCCTCTTTCCAGCGAGAGACTCCACTTACCAAGGGGTGGGGGTGGTGCCATCCAACCATTGTAGATTCAACAGTGAGACCTGAATAAAACCCCCACACAACCCCATCGTTTCCACTCTACAAGATGCCCAAATATGGTAGACAGAAGCTCACAGAATGACGTTTTCACACCTGAGATGGATGTTGGGTGTCATTTTTCGGAGTGTGTTTCTTATTAGCTTTTAGTACCAAAAGCCTGACTTCAACTCAGAGACAGATCACCAAGTAGCTACACAGAGAGGGGGAAGGAGGGGTGGGGTGGTGGTGGGGAGGGGGGGAATGAAAGAGAGGGGACAGAGAATTAAAGAGAAAAAGGCAAAGAATGTGTGAGAGGACTCAGTAGCCCCATGCTTAACGGAGGCTGTTTCTGAGGACAGTGACAGAAAAGAACAAATCGTGATTTCTGCTCCTCCTGCACACAGCTACCCTCTGAACTAAGTGTGTAGGGCGGGAAGTAGCGCTCGCAGGCCTGGCCCGAGCCTCCCCTCTGGGATGAGATGCTAAACCCCACCCTTCCCCAGGCTCCTTTTCTGCAAGGCCTTAATGAACCAGCATCTGGCTGAGGCCCTTCATCCATTGGTCAGCGGCAGAAGTATGGAAAATTCCAGACGGTGGGTAAACAAAAACCTTCCAACCTGTGCTTGGCTTTGGGGTGCATGATATACGATGGCCAAGTTCTCAGTAGCAGATTTCCTTCCTAATGATGTTTTTCTTGGGCTAATAAGCCGGTCCTCTTTATGCTCCCGCACACCCATGGCTCCAGCCAAGCCCGCGCACCCCTCAGGAAGCCCGACACCTTCACCTGCTCCTGAGAAAGCTCCTCTGGTGATTCTTAACCTCAGCAGGTAAATGCAATTAACCTCTACTTCCAGCGTTCTCTGCACCCTGGAATCACGTGTCCTCACTAGGTCTAGAACATTAATACGATGGCCGGCAAAATAGCTCACCCAGGGAGTGTGGTGCTTGCGTGTGCATGCAGCCCGGGCTTCAACCCGGTCCTTGCCACACCGAAGGAAGCTCTGGTGCTGTGGCCTCTTTCACCCTGTCTCTGCTTCTCTGCCTGCCTGCCTCTATCTAAGGCAGGAAACAATAACCAAGAATTCTAATATATATTATAATTTTATATATGCTATATGTTATATTGTGTATAACCCTGGTCAATGCTAACTGGGAGACACTGAGTTAAAGCCTCTATCCAGTTCCAAAGAAAAATAAAAATCTCTGAAAACAAACGACGAGGCATCAATTCACACTCACGGCTGGTTTCCTGAGTGAAGGAGCATGTGTCCTCAGTGTTGGCTGTGCCCTGTGTCTGCCTGGGTCTCTGCTGTTTTGTATACGCGTAGGCAGCTCTCCTGTTACCACACAAGACAGGCTTACTGCCTTTTCTCCTCTGGTAGACTTAACTCCTGGGCCAGTGTTTGCTGACTTTAGTCAAGTCTGTTCCTGTCTCTGTAGCATGTCAGAAGGAGGGGCATTTAAAAAATTATTATTATTTAGTTATTTCTAAAAATAAAAAATAGCAACAAAACCATAGAATAAGAGGGGTGAAATTCCACACATTTCCCCTACCACCAGAGTTCCATATCCCACTGGAAGCTTTCCTATTCTTTATCCACTGGAAGCTTTCCTATTCTTTATCTCTCTGGGGGCATGGACCCAGGGTCATTATGAGGTGCAGAGGGTGAGAAGTCTGGCTTCTGTAATTGCTTCTCCACGGAACTTGGGCATTAACAGGTTGATCCATACTCCCAGTCCCTCCCTATCTTTCCCTAGTGGGACCGGGCTCTGGAGAGGTGGGGTTCCAGGGTACATTGGTGAGGTCGTCTGTCTGGGGGAGTCAGGTTGGCGTCATGGTAGCATCTGTAACTTGGTGTTTGGAACACATAATACTTTACTTCCTCCTTTCTTGTGGGACTCGGTTCAGTAGTTCTTGTAAGGTGGGATTGATTGTGGCAAATTCCTTTAGTTCTTGAATATTTGAGAAAAATCTTTACTTCTCCCTCGTATCTGAAGGATAATTTTGCGGGATATAATGTTCATGGCTGGAATTCCCTCTCCTTTAGAACTTTGAATATGTCATTCCACTCTCTCCTTGCCCGTAGTGTTTTTGAAGAGAAATCTGATGAAAGTCTTACAGCTCTGTCTTTGTATGCAATTTCTTTCCTTTCCCTAGCAGCCAGCAAAATTTTTTCCTTGACGTTGACTTTTGATAGTTTCACTGTAATGTGCCTTGGTGTTGGTCTTTTTGTATTTACCAATCTGGGTGTTGAATAGGACAGAGAGAAATAGAGAGAGGAGGGGAAGACAGAGAGGGGGAGAGAAAGACAGACACCTGCAGACCTGCTTCACCGCCTGTGAAGTGACTCCCCTGCCTCTTGAGTGAGAATGTTCTGGTGGTTTCCTAAGTAAGGGAAGTTCTCAGCTAAAATTGCTCTGATATGGACTCTGGGCCTTTGGCCTTGTCCTCCTCTTCAGATATACCTGCCACTCTTATATATTTGATCTTTTGATGGAGTCTGGAATTTTACAGAGTTGCTTCAGTCTTTCTGAACCATTCCTCTCCCTCATCTTTGAATTGAAGGAGTGTGCTGGCTGTATCTTCTAGACTGGAGATGATTTCTTCTGAATGTGTGAGTCTGCTTCCTAAACCTTCTACCTGGGAATGGTTTGTAGTTAAGAGTGTCTTTTAGAGAGTCGGGCGGTAGCACAGCGGGTTAAGTGCATGTACGTGGTGCAAAGCGCAAGGACTGGCGTTAAGGATCCCGGTTTGAGCCTCCAGCTCCCCACCTGCAGGGGAGTCGCTTCACAGGCGGTAAAGCAAGTCTGCAGGTGTCTATCTTTCTCTCCCCCTCTCTGTCTTCCCCTCCTCTCTCCATTTCTCTCTGTCCTAACAATGACATACAATAACAATAATAACTACAACAACAATAAAAAACAAGGACAACAAAAGGGAAATAAATTATATATATATGTATATATAATATAAAAAACAAAGTGTCTTTTACTCCCTGGAGTTCTGTTTGAGATTTTTCTTTCCTGCTTCCTAACTGCTTAGTGAGTTCTGACTGAAGTTCTTCTTTTAAGATTTGAAGATTCTTAGTGAACTCTGTTTTAAGTTCCTCTCTTGTATGTTTTAATTCCATAGTAAAATGTTCTTTTAATTCTTGCTTGGAGACTTGGAGAGTCCTCAGAATGAGCTTTCTGTAGTCTGACTCTGAGAGTCTCTCTAAATCTGTAATTCCTCGGGTTTCCTCTGCTTCATCTCTGTCTGGTTGACATGGCATGGTTGGCTGTTGAGTTCTGTTTCTCTGCTTGCACTTTTTTTGTGCTGGTTATTGATGGCCAGCAGGTGGTGCTATTGTGATCTCTAGGTTTCTCTTGTTTGCATCATCTGCAGTGGGTGGGACGGGTGGAGGGTGACTGCTTTGGGCTGTCTTGTGATCACAAATGCCCTGTTTTATGTTACGTCCTTGCCTTAAATTCAGAAGGCTACCCCCCCAATGAAAGATTAAACCCCTGTCTCTTGTCTTCCGGCACTAGGATCAATGTTATTTGCTTGCTGCTCTTCAAGGGAAGTTGCCAAACTGGCGCAAGCTCAGCGCCTGTGCCGCCCAGAGCTGTTCTTCACCCCAAGCCCCTTTTTGCTCCAACTGCACTTGAGCACCCAGCTGAGGCTGCAGAACTTTCAGCTGTGGATCATGACTTCATTTGGGTCTCCTGTTGTATTGATTTGTTGTTTTTGGGAGGAGATGCAATTTGATCCCAGTTATGGCCATGCCTCCAGGAAGTCCAGGAGGGGCAATTCTTTCAGCATCATTTAGGGCCTTCGTGTTGGCTGCCCTGCGGCTCTGCCCTTCTCAGACACCCCGACCTGCTCCCTTCCTCCCAGGAGGAAGCCTGCAGCCAGCAAATCCCACTGGTTTGAAGACATTAGGACAGGGACAAAGGCCAACCAGGCCATCAGCCCCCTTGGTGGCTTGGAACACCTGTTCAAGGGATTTGGTTCGCTGCTTGGTGGGCAGTAGGACTGAGGCCCTCTGTGACAACCGCCATTTTGTCCAAGTGTCCTGTATGTCACCTGTGGCAGGGGGCTGGGGAGGTGCTGCGGGGAGGCTGTGATGGCAGCCCGGGTCTTCACATCCACCTGCCTATGGCTGGGAGCACCGGGGGAAGAGTGCCGGTCAGCCTGGGTGTGAGGCGGAGACTCTGGAGAGCTGAATGGAGTGTGAAACCCCTCCTGGAATCTCCAGCGGCAGAGGGGGATGGAGAGAGGTCTACTGAGGGACAAAGGGCCTGGGTGCTCAGAGACAGGGCCTGTGGGTGGAGCCCGGAGGAAGAACAGGAGGAGGATATACCTCTATTTATAGTTCCCTTCCCGAAGAGGCAAGTGTGGAGGAAGAGAGAGTCCTCAAGCCACTTCCTGACTTCCTTAATATACATACATTTGAGAACCATATAAACTACGTTCGAATGTACAACTAACCGTTATTGATGATACGGACACTGATGGCTGTGTGGCCATCACCCCGATCCAGCTGCAGAACTTCTCTGTGACCACCCCCACCCTCCAGAATGGCTCCCCCCACCCTAGTCACCATAAATCAATGACTCCCATCACTCTTCCCCCAGCCCCTGGCAATCTTTAATCAGCTTTCTATCTCTGTAGGTTCTCTTATTCTAGGGGTCTCACTGAAGCGGAAGCTTGATGCTTGACTCTGTCATTTAACATAATGTCTCTAAGGTTCACCCAGGTTGTAGTTTCCTTCATGTGTTGGAATTTCATTCCTTTCAAATGTCGGAGTAGTCTACTAGGTCTCCTCAGCCACCACATGTCTCACACCGAGAGCTTTGCAAAGACACAGACATGCACTGAGAGGCTTCAAGCCTTGTGTGCAGTTGGAAAACCTTTGTCTGGGGAAAGAAAAGAATTGCGGTCGTTTTAAAAAAATGCCACCAGGGTTATTGCTGGGGCTCTATGTCAGCACTACAAATCCATCACTCCTGACAACCTTTTTTTTTCTTTCTTTCTTCTTCCTCTTCTTCTTCCTCTCCTCCTCCTTCTCTTCTTTCTCCTCCTCCTCTTTTTCTTCTCCTCCTCCTTTTTCTTCTTCATATTTAGTTTATAGGACAGAGAGAAATTGAGAGGGGCTGGGGAGGCAGAGGGGGTAGAGAGGGGGAAGAGAGAGAGAAGAGAGAGAGACATCTGCAGCCCTACTTTGCCACTCATGAAGCATCCCCCCTGCAGGTGGGGAGTGGGGGCTTGAACTTGGGTCCTTGAGCACTATAATGTGTGCTCTCAACTGGCTGTGCCACCACTTGGCCCCCTAAGAGCTGCTGTCTTAACAAAGTCACTCTTTTTTGTCCATCCTATGAAGCACCAACCAGGCCACCTTCCACCTTTTCAAATTGGGCCAGTTTGGAAGATGACTCAGCAAGAGACTAAATAGGTGGAGGGTGATGGTTCTGCGTCCATTCTGATTTCTGCCCAGACCATGGAGGGACAGACATGGTCCTGATTTGTGGCTATTTACAGCACTGTAAATCAAGCAAATGCCATGAACTGCCAGTAAAAAAAAAAAATATTAAATCAGCCTTAAACAGCTAAACTCTCACCAGCAGCTCATAAAGTGAGGCTTGGCAGTTGTTAGGTAGTTATGGTTAAAATGACAGTCCATTGGGGAGTTGAGATAGCCAAAAATCAGAGGTAGTTAAGACTTCAGTGATAAATGGTTGGGCTTGTTGGTCGAAGAGATTTTATAGCAGACACTGAAGCTTAACTGCCTGTGAGCAAGAGAACAGGAAATGGAGGTTATCACTCCTTCATAGCCACTCTATTGGTTGGTGACCTCAGGGGGCCTCTGGTGACAGGAGCAAAGGCAGGGCAGAAGTGATTTAAGGAAGGAATCTTTTCTTTCTTCCTTTTTTTGGCAGGTAATATGATTTTGTCAGGCAAAGACCTGTGTGTGCAGGTTTAGCAAAGGCACAAACAAGGAAGTAGAAAATAAAAATGAAAAATCCCAACAGGAATTCTGAAGTCCAGGAGACAGCTCGGTGGGTAGAATGCATGTCTCACCCTGAGTGAGATGCTGGGTCCATCCTTGGTACCTCACGGAAGCACTGTGGATGGTATCGGAGGGACCCACCCATGAGTGGTAGAATGTTGTTATGTGCTGACCTTGGTTTGGGGAAGACAGTGTTTTGTAGGTGCTTATAGGTACAGGGAGATGAGAAATTATACTCCCTGTCTCAACAACTATACTGTAGACCACCAAGGCCCCAATAAAATGATTTTACAAATGGTGCATCAATCTTCCTCTCCTCTCCCCTTCCCTCTCCTCCCTTCACCTCTCCCCTCCCTTCCCCTCCTCCCCCCTTCTCCTCAACTCTCCTCTTTTCCCCTCCCCTCTCTTTCCTTCCCCTCCCTTCTCCTCCCCTCCTTTCCCTTCCCCACTCCTATCCTCCCCTCCCCTCCCTTTTCCTCTCCTCCCTTCTCTTCTCCCCTTCTCCTCTCCTCTCCTTGCTTCTCTCTTCTTCTCCCCTCCCCTCTTTTCCTCTCTTTCCCTCCTCTCCCTTCCCCTGCCCTCCCCTCCCTTCTTCTTCCCTCCTCTCCTTTCTCCTCCCCTCCCCTCCCTCCCCCTCCCTTCTCCTCTCTTCTCCTCTTTTACCCTCTCTTCTCCTTTCCTCTCTCTTTCTCTCTAAAGCTATAACATTTTAAAAAACTGGAGGCCTCTCAGTAGCAACACACATATGTGAGGCCATCAGTTCAATTCCCGGAGCCACATTAAGCACCCACTCCTACCCTGACCCCACACTGAGACACCAAAATAAAACAATAAGGATGTCATTTCCCCCCGTCTCAGGTAGTGGCACAGACTTAGATGTTTACTCCACTGCCTTTCCAGAGCCTCTCACACCATCACCAAGAAGAAAGGAACAGAAGGCAAGGTTCCATTTCTGATGTGACTTGGCCTGAGTCCACCCACAGAATATGAACAGTATCTGTTGAAAGCAATGGCATTTTGACCAAATTAAGACATAATTCGAGCTGATGATCACCCTAAGTCTCAAGAATACTTGAAGTCAGTGAAATAATGTTCTTCTCTCCCCATCCCAGGGTGATCATTGGAGATTGGTGCTGGCGCTATGAATCCACTGGTCGCAGTGGCTGTTTTTCTTTTTCTTTCTTTCTTTCTTTCTTTCTTTCTTTCTTTCTTTTTTTTGACAGCACTGAGAGGAAACTGAGAGGGGAGGGGGTGATAGAAAGGGAGAGAGAGAGACACCTGAAGGCCTGCTTCACCTGTTTGTGAAGCATCCCTCCTGCAGGTAGGCAGTGGAGGCTTGAACCCCAGTCCTTGTGCATGGTAACATGTGCACTCAATGCAGTGTGCGCTGCCTGCCTCCCCCCTACCCCTCATGAAACAATATTCAAAAATGCCAACTAGTAATCTTTTACTTTGAAGGATAAGAACTAAAGGCTTGAGCAGTGTTGTTTTCACCGGGCTGGCTTCATGGGCGGGTAACAGACGACCAGGGACTCATGGTTGAGCTGTAGGCAGTATCTCTTTATTCATGCAGGACGCAGCGCAATCTATACCAAGCTAGACTAAAACTAACACAACTACCAACTAACTAAAACGAACAATGTTGTCCTTACATACTTTCCAAGTAGGGTGTAAACAAGATGTGACATACAGAGGGTGGGGAGAAAAGTGACTGGTGAAAATCAGGGTGTGACAAGGAGAGGGGGCGGAGCAGGCAAGAATTCTACCACTGAACCACCAATGCCCTGGAGGGAGGGTGGTGCTTTATGTAAATGTAAAAGTGATTTATGTAAATAGACCGCAGCAGTGGTTATGTAAATAGAATACAGTAGTTATGTAAATAGAATACAGTGTTAAGCAGGGGGTATTAAACCAATGAAACAGAAGGGGTTTTTAGAAGCATACCAACAGAGCAGACCACAGAATAGGGGCCATTCCCCATGGGGAGTCTAGTTGCATAGCACAAATATTAAAGAGGAATAAGCAGGACTTAGTCTTTCCTATCAAGAACTGGACTACACTCAAGACTGACTTGAGAAAGAGAAAAAGCAATGGTCTGGTTTGCAATCAGTGATGTGAGTTAGTTGAATTAGGAAGTCCTCTGTGAGGGTCTCTCACCACAGGATATTTCACCCCCTGCCTGGGAGACGAGCCCATCCTTGTAGGGAGGTTGTGGGGATGTGGTAGAGTCTGGCAGAGCTTGACCTGAGAGGTGAGTCCCTCCTAGTAAGTCTCTATCTCTACAGAGGGGTTGAGCAAATGGGGAAACACATTAACCTCAAAAGGTTGGCAGCCATTTTAAGTCTTCCCTGCCTCACAAAAACATCCTGCATCTTCCCGCCTCTGGGAGCCTGGCATTCCTTAAAACATTAAGCCTGCTCCAAACTACATTCCCTGATACTATGGCCCATTCTTTTACTATCTATATATCAGTCTTCTGCTTTGTCTTACAAATGACTAAAGGTCTCCTTCCTATCCCCACAGGGTATTGCTAATCCTACCAGTTGAACCCCTTGCAATAGTTGCTAGGGAGATCCATACCATTCCTGGCCCCCTTTGCCTTTCTCCACCTTTCCTAACCATGTGTGGTATTGTCAAGCCACTTCCAGTTCTGTCTTATCTCTTCCATGACCGACCTGGGGGAGGGTGGGTGTGCAGACCAAGAGGCTGATGCCGGCTATTGCAGTTTGTATCGTGGTTTAACCAGGTGGGCTACCATCCAACTCTGAGGCGCTCTGATGAATAAAGATTTGTATTGCCTTGCCGCCATGGGCTTAGTTCCTGGGTCATTTCTCCCTCTCGCGACACTAGCCCGACACATCCTGGAGAGGGAGGTATGTCCTCACACAGGTACACAGCAAACTGAGTAAGAGGAGGACAGACCAGGACTACAGCTGCCAGGGACACTGTGCCTTCCCTGCTCCCTTGCCCATGCCTCCCATTGCTGAGGAAATAGTAGGAATAAATATGGAGGATAAATGGTACTTACTACCTGTGTATGTTGGTCTCAGGCAAGGAAAAGAGCAGACACAATAAGAAAAAAAAATCAAATGAAGAACCTAGTGAAGTGTAAGGCCAGGGGATGGTGCACCTGGTTGAGTAGACATGTTAGCAAGCCTAAGGATCTGGGTTCAAATCCCAGCTCCCCACCTGCAGTGTATGTGTGTGTGTGTGGGAGCTTAGTGAACAGTGAAGCAGGGCTGCAGGTGTCTCTCAGTCTCTCTCTCTCTATCACCCCCTTCATCTTGATTTCTGACTGTCTCTATCCAATAAATAAAGATAATAAAACTTAAAAAATATGTATCTGTGACTAACATTAGACTCAGCAAGGCCAGAGAGGAAACACATTTTGAAAAGCAAGCTCAGAGAGGATGGAAATGATACCAGCATTCATAAACTCATTAAAAAAAATACTGACCAAGTCTATCCAATCACAGAATACATTCAGCCCAATAAAAAGCTCAGGAGGAAGAAAGACTCACCACAAGTTTTCGACCCATTTCATTAACTGGAACTTAAGGTTTCTGAGAATACCTTCGGAAGCATAAATAGCGTTGGTGTAAAATTCACAAGAAAATGGTTCAAAAAGTAGGTGAGAATAAGAGATCACAGAAGAGTTCTGGAGAGTCATGTTTCATATTGAGGATTCCATTCATAGTCCTGAAAGTGTGCAGCTCAGGAAGCAGTGGCTGGGAAGATGGCTGTTCACCTAGTTCTCACCTGCCTCCCCACCCCAGGTCCCCCTCAGTTCTAATTCCATGCAACTGGGAAGCTAGGCCGAGCCTGTGGAATTGTGCAGGAGTTTGGCTCTTCATGGAGAGAGATAAAAAGGATGTGGGAGATCCAGGAGAAGAAAGAAGAGGAGAGAGGAAGATGATGAGGGAGAACAGGAGGGAAGGGAATCATTTCCTTGATGCGAACAAGAACCTGGAGAAATGCAGTGAACCACAAGGTGAGCATTGTGTTCTAAACTTCAGAGAAAGATTGATTTGTGAAAATGCAGGTCCTAAGGGGTACTGTGGTTCCAGTTGGGAGTCATGGAAACATCAGCCAAGATGCTGGAGACCAGGTGACTGCACAGAACGGATGGGACTCACCAGTCATCAATGAAGAGACAAGATGGCAGGCACCCAGATGATGCAAGCAAACCTGAGATTGAGAGTTGAAACAGAGACAGACATGCCCACCCATCTTGTCCCTCAGCAGAATCAGTGATTCACAAGAATACAACCACTCCTTGCAAGTATTAACTTGTCAATCACAAATGGTGTGGGTGGGTCTAAGAAAAGCCTATCTACCCAGAAGCCCGACTCCTGAACCACTTCCTGCCAGCCCTGACATTCTCTAGGGGACACGATCCTTTTCTAACAAACTTTCTCTTTTGTAAGATGATGGTGCTTATGCTCGGTAGTTCTTTCTAGAATGTGGATACGAACTTGAAAGATTCACAAATTTAGTCATGGCACAGCACCAAATATAGTGTTCAAGTTAGGTAGAGCTGATATCTTGACAAGATTAAGTCTTTCCTCCATGAACATGGAGGACCTCTCCATTTCTTCAATTTCATTCATCTGTATTTTACAATTTCCTTTTTCTTTTCAACTTTAGAGCTTTATTGAGTAATGGTTTATAGTATAATTCACTGCTCCAAGTGGCATATACAAATCCACTGCTCCTGGCAGTCATCTTTTTTCCATTGTGGTTGTTGTTGTTGTTGGATAGGACAGAGAGAAATTGAGAGAGGAGGGGAAGAGAAAGACACCTGCAGACCTGCTTCACCGCTTGTGAAGCAACTCCCCCTGCAGGTGGGAAACCGGGGGCTCGAACTGGGATCCTTGTGTGGGTCCTTGTGCTTCGTACTATATGCGCTTAACCTGGTGTGCCACCACCTGACCCCACAGTTTTATTTTTTATTGCCACCATAAGTTATTACTGGGGCTCAGTGCTATAACACTATGAATCCGCTGCACCGGTGGTCATTTTTTTTTCCTTTCTATTTTATTTGATAGGACAAAGAGAAATTGATAGGGGAGAGGGAGACAGGGAGAGAGAAAGATAAGACACTTACAGACCTGCTTCAGCATTTGTGAAGTGTCCCTCTCTGCAGGTGGGGAGCGGGGGCTCAAACCTGGGCCCTGTACTCAACCTGGTGTGCCACTGCCCAGCCCCCAAGAGATGATTTTCACTCCTTACATTGCCAAGTACCTAAAAATTTTAATAATGTCCGATGTTTTGTATCGTTTGAGAAAAACCTAACACACCCATTGCTGAAAGTATAAATCACTAAAATTTTAAGAGTCTCATGCTCTACCAACTGAGATAGCTGGGCAAATCACTAAAATTTTAAATGGTAACTGAGCAGCATACATTAAGAAATGTAATGCCTATCATTTGACTTATTAATCTCATTTTTAGGAATCTATCTCGTGGGTGTATACATGCTGGATAGATATGTATAAACATGCACACAAATTGCTGACTGCAGCAGTATTAGGATATTACTACAGTAGCATGTATTATAATGAGTCACAAGAAAACTGCCAGTTACTTGCAGTTAGGCTGCAAGGAGCACAGAGATCAGAATAAACATCAGGTGCACTGTGAGTTCCTATGACAACTTCCCTTTTCATAGAAAAGATTTTTTTTTATTATTGAGAAAGCATCCCTATAAAATGATAAAGTGTTACATTTTAAAAGGTAAATGTTGATTTGATTTATAAGCTAGTGCAAGTACCTTATTTCAATGTCAAATAGTACTTTGAAGAGTACTAGTTTTTAGTAACTAAAAGTTGAAAATAACCCAAAAATCTATTTAGGGCATTTATTAAATAAATAACACTAGATCCAAGAATTGAATCCTAGACACTCATGTAAAATAAGGACCTCCACAGCGATTGATACAGCCACATTACCTGAAGTGTTTTGTTTTGTTTTTTTCAGTGTGACAGGGCAGAATGATTAAAGTAAAAAGTGCAAGATTAAAAGGTACAAGCTTGCATATGGACAGGGCTTCCGGAATCACACTCAGGACATTGTTCACTTCGGGACATGGGACTGGATTTGTGGAGAAACAGAGCAAGCATTTTTAATCTTCTATCTTCCACATAACACTTCAACTTTTCTACAGTAAGCTTAAGCGACATGTATATATTTTAAGAATGAGAACTAAAATTTTGTCTAAAAGTCAGATTAGACGCACCGCTGATCAGATTTCCAGAAACTGTCTTTAAGCTGCAATGTGCTTGAGAAGGCTCATGGAGACCATCTTTACATGGAATAAATTTCCATGAAGTCATCTGTGTAAAGATGTAAAAACACATGGGCAGCTTGTTTTTCCAGACTCAGAAATCTGTTTTTCTCACCTTAAAAAAAAAAAGTTTATTGTGGCCAATGCACATACCTCCCAAACTAAATTCTGTTTCCTCTTGAAGATGGGTCTCAGGGGCGGGGCGGTAGTGCAGCGGGCGCAAAAGCGCAGGGACCAGCCTAAGGATCCTGGTTTGAGTCCCCGGCTCCCCACCTGCAGTGGAGTCGCTTCACAAGTGGTGAAGCAGGTCTGTAGGGATCTATCTTTCTCTCCCCCTCTTTGTCTTCCCCTCCTCTCTAGATTTCTTTCTGTCCTATCCAACAATAATGACAGCAATAAAAATAACAGTGGCAACAACGATAAATAACAAGGGCAACAAAAGTGAAAAAATAGCCTCCGGGAGCAGTGGATTTGTGGTGTAGGCACTGAGCCCCAGTAATAACCCTAGAGGCAAAAAAAAAAAAAGATGGGTCTCAAAAAGTGGTGAAGTCAGGATTTTATTCCTTCAGTCTGACAATCAACTACTTAATTTTAATCAAAACTGTTAGAAAAGTACAAGACCAAAAGGGCTCTTTGTGCTCCAAGATGGCAGATTATAACATGTATTTGACAAGGTCTAGGGGTCCTATATGCCTTGTGGAAACCACAATTCATATTGCCAAGAGTATGGAATATTACGATTTTCACAAGTCATCTGGAATGCATTAATAATCTTTAACATTTGTACAGCCACAATGTATTTCGCAAAGTACTTTTATATCCACTGTCTTATTTAATCCCCACAGTGGATATTTCGAGTCGGTACATTTCACAGGTCAAACACTGGGTGTAGGAGGCGTATGCAGTATTTCCCAAAGTCACCACGAAATGAAAAGACAGTGGCAGACTGTGCCAGTCTTGAGTTCTGCCCACCATGCCACACTGCCTCCCAAGGCATGGCAGGCCTTAGCTACCTAGTCTGGGCAGTGTGTTCTGACTCTGTGTTTATTTGCGTGATGTTATGCCATTGGGCTGGAGGAGTTTAAAAGCAGACCATGCCTGTTGCCACTGTTTGCTAAACATTGCTACTTGGAGTCGGCAGAGGATACAGACGGAAGCCTGAGTTCTTAGTCATCTTTAACAGGACCAAGCAGGGCAAAATGAGGGAGGGAACAGTGATTCTTACTGATCTAAATGAAAGAAGCTTGGGAGCACGCTGCTCATCTCTTGGCAAGTCTGTTCCTTCCCTATCACTGATCTACTTTTGTGCTTTTCTCTAGAAGTTCAACATAGTGATAATAAAATCATCTTTGTTTAGGGTCTCCTGAGCTCTAATGATCAATTTCCATCACTTCACTGTGGTTTCATGTCCCACCATATTTTACCCGGAGAAGTTCTGTGGTGAACTACCCATATCTCATTTTCTACTGCATTTCTATTTTCCTGCACAGAAACCTTATGTAGAAGACTTGTAAGTATGTAATAATGCCTTACATTTACTGAACTCCTATTAAATACCAGGTTTTGTAACAGGTACTATTTTTTAAAATATTTATTTATTCCCTTTTGTTGCCCTTGTTTTATTGTTGTTGTCGTCATTGTTGGATAGGGCAGAGAGAAATAGAGAGAGGAGGGAGCCAGGCTGTAGCGCAGCGGGTTAAGCGCACATGGCGCAAAGCGCAAGGACCAGAGTAAGGATCCTGGTTCAAGCCCCCGGCTCCCCACCTGCAGGGGTCACTTCACAGGCGGTGAAGCAGGTCTGCTGGTGTCTGTCTTTCTCTCCCCCTCTCTGTCTTCCCCTTCTCTCTCCATTTCTCTCTGTCCTGTCCAACAACGACGACATCAATAATAACTACAACAATAAAGCAACAAAGACAACAAAAGGGAATAAATAAATATAAAAAAATTAAAAAAAAAAGAAATAGAGAGAGGAGGGGAAGACAGAGGAGAGAAAGACAGACACCTGCAGACCTGCTTCACCGCCTGTGAAGCGACTCCCCTGCAGGTGGGGAGCCAGGGGCTTGAACCGGGATCTTTATGCCGGTCCTTGTGCTTTGAGCCACATGCATTTAACCTGCTGTGCTACTGCTCAACTCCCCTCTCTATATGATATATATATATATTTGCCTTCAGGGTTATTGCTGGGGCTCAGTTCCTGCACCATGAATCCACTGCTTCTGGAGGCCATTTTTTCCCCCTTTTGTTGCCCTTGTTGTTGTAGCCTTGTGGTTATTACTGTTGTTGTTGATGTCGTTCGTTGTTGGATAGGACAGAGAGAAATGGAGAGAGGAGGGGAAGACAGAGAGGGGGAGAGAAAGACACCTGCAGATCTGCTTCACCGCCTGTGAAGCGACTCCCCTGCAGGTGGGGAGCCGGGGGATTGAACCGGGATCCTTACGCCGGTCCTTGTGCTCTGCACATGCACTCAACCTGCTGCGCTACCTCCTGACCCCCTCTATATGATATTTTTATACCTAAACCTTGTAGTCAATTCAAGAAGCCACAACTCATTTCTCTCACGTTACAGAGGAAGAAGCTGAAGTTGAGAGTGATGACGGTCTTACTGTAATAAAGGGCAGAGCTAGGATTCAAGAGTTGATCTGTTTCAATTCAAAGCCAAGGTTTTCTCCAATACATACATCATTCACAGTAATAATGCTTATTGTATTAGCTCTATAGATAAGGTACTTAGTAAAAATGGTCAGTTTTTAAGTTTTGTATTTTAACAGTTAGCATCATACTCTCTTTTCCTCAGCTCCTAAAAGGTGGATTGGTAGTCTAAAGTGATGAAACTCAAACCTAATACCAATGTTCCACTCCAGTGTCACATCCCTGACTAACCCAAGGCGAATTGCAGCATATAATGGACCCTTCTGTTCTACTTCTTACTCCAACCTGGTCAAGTCTCAAAGGAAAACAAAATTCATATGATCATTGAGGTCTAAAATTAGCTTTTATTTTAAATCTGTCAAGAACTCCTGGCAGTTATTAATTTTATTAAAATGATTACATATGGCAAAACAAAGAATAGAGGTAATTCTATTTCTCTACAACATAAATTATGAGTTAAAGTCCCAGCTGCTGGCTCAGCATTGTTCAAAATTCTTCTAAAGGATGGGGGGGTGCACTTTAATTTCCAGAAATGTCAAAGCAGCAACAGAAAAAAAATAAATTAAAAGTAATTGCAATTGGACATATTGCCAAGGATGTGCTAATTATAAAATTTTGATGTATTCATAGGACAAGTTCCAAGTTTTGATATAAAAAAAAGTCATGTACGTAGCTGTCTTATATTGGCTTGTCATTTATAACGAAGACAGTGTTTTTAAATGATGACAAAATAAATTCTAATTCATACAAAGAACAACTAGCACTCATTTGTCTAACTGAAATACGTCCAAACAAAACAATTTTATTAAAATATATAATACCAGAATAACTTACAATAGTATGAAGAAAGAGTGAAGTACTTGTCCCGCATTCCCACTGACATGATCACAGTTTAGCAACACTGTTTGGTAAGGTTTCCAAAGTTTTAATCCTGGATTTATAATTAATTGAGGATGTAATCCAAAAGAACTCATACTTCATCTGATCATACAGTCACAACATACGGGTCTTGCTTTGCATTTATTGTTACTGCCACAGCAATAAAAAAGTAAATATAAAAAGGTAAATATATATATATACAAAATATTTTTATATCAAATTATCTTCCTTACACTAAATAAACCCAACCCCCAGATGTTATGTTACATGGAAAAAGTATCCTACAGTTTTTCAAGACTGACATTGTCTGTAGATCAACTAGAGCAGCTTTTTTTTTTTTAAAGCATTTCGAAAAAATAAAGGAAGGGTCACCACATGGCTGCCACTACTGACTCTTATTCACACTCACAAAAATGCTTTCTGTTTTTTTTTTTTTTAAAGTACCTACAAAATAGATTACATACCCAGAAAAAAATCCCGCCATAAAAAAGTCAAATCCTTTTTTACTTCTCCGTATGACTTCTCTGTTATATTTGGCATCTCTGCTGTTTATTCAAGTTTCAAGTCTCCCCAAGCTGATTAGAATATCATTGATTGAAAAAGAGATCTTTCCTTCTTGATATTGATTATGCTCACTCAATGGTAGTCTAATTTAGAAACAAAATGTTCTCTTAAAGCATGATTTCACTTAATTTTCACTTTAATGTCCTACTTGGCAAAATTCAGAGGCTGTTTGATTTCTTATTTTCCATATGTTTTAAATTTTAAAGTGTTATGTAAATATGTATGCATAACCCCATAGATACATTTCTTTGTCTTGTTCTCATTGCAAGATAAATTGTCCATCGGCAACTGTGATTTGAAAGTCTCCCCATACAAAAAACAGATTCCACCAAGAAAAAAAAAAAAAAAAGAAAAAAGGAAAAAAAAAAAAAAAAACCACAACTCTAAAAACACTGCACTGGAATGCAAACAGGATTATGTTTTAAAATTAAACTGTAGGTATAGGTATAGTTCTACACAGGAAAATTTTGAGTTATTATATAATTTTTTTTTTAACTTCTGAAAAACTTGAGAAGCAGAAAATCCAAATGAATTCCAAAGGCGCTTTCCCAGTGGCTCCTGGAAAAAGGTTTTTTGATGACAGTGTTCACTGCAATTCTTCATAGAGGTGCACGCTGGGTGAACGCCCCACTTTGCATTTCTGAAGCTTATGTCATGTCCGATATGCAAGCGGGACACATGAATCAAATCCTGTCGCTCTGTAAAGCAAACTGAATCATTTCTAACATTACACAGTTGTGTGTGCGTGTGCGCACGCTCGTGCTTTGTAAAGAAGCATTTCATTTGGGCTGAATGGATTTTCAAGTTCCTAAATGGGAATTACTGACTACATTTCAAGGGCTTTCGGCAATTATGGGTTCTGTCCTGGAAGGGAGAGAGGTCTGTCTGGAATGACACACACAGACTAGTAAGCGTTATGGCGCTGTCATTTTGAGGCACAGCTGTAGTACTCTGCCCACGTTGTAGCTTAGTCTTGGGAAGTAAGGCACTTACTGGCTTGGCAATGCAGACATTTTATGCATAGTTTGAGTAACATAAAATAAGTTAATATGTTTTTGATTAAAGTGAAGTTTTTTATATAATTTATATGTCTTTTATAGAAGCAACTAAATGATCTATTTAGGATAATGAAAAACCAGGAGAGGTTTGAAAGGGAGTCCTTTTCACTTCAGCTTTGGCTCTGAAGATGAGGGTTTCTGAATTAAACAGACGTGAAGAACAGTCATTGATCTGAAGGGTGACGCGCTCTTTAAAGCTGCTGAGCCAGTGGCACCTTGACCGTCTTAACTTCTGCTATGTGAGATGACTTCTGGATGATGCAGCTGGTAGTTCCCTGTAGCTGATCTTTTCCTTGTGCAAGATTTGTCAAGGCCATGGCTGCATTAATCTCCTTCCAGTATGTGTCATCCTTGCTTGGTCCCTTTCTATTAGCTGCACTGGATTTTAAGCAAAACAGAAAAAACAAAAATGATCAGACTCACTGCAGGGTATGTAAAAAGCGCCATCATGGGAAACAGTGAATGGCAAATAAAAACACACTGCTCACCTGTCACCTTTACTGGATCCATTTTCCAGAGTGTCTGTAAAAAAAAAAAGTGAAAATCCATTACTTTTTCTTTCTCATCTCTTTCTTCTTTTATTTATTTCTTTCTTTTTTGTTATCAGAGGGGCTTCACTGCTGCAGCTAAATTTTTAATAGGGAGGAAGGGAGAGAGAGGAGGGGGGAGATAGACAGACAGACAGACAGACAGGGAGAGAGAGATGGCACACAGTACAGGATGTTCCCACCCAATGTAGCGAGGGCCAGGTTCAATGCAGCAAACTCATCTAAGTGAGCTCCCTTTAATCACAGGAGCTCCAGTAGTTAATACCACGAATAAAAAATATATCAGGAAGCATGACTGAAAATTATTTTTTTCCTCTTTACCAGAAGAAAGTAGCCTAAATTACGATGTTAAAAAAAAAAAACTCTGCAAAGAAGCATGAATAGCAAACAGCTAACAAGCATAAAGAGAAAGTAGCTTTTATCCATATGAAAAAACCTAAAATTAGTTTATTCTGAGAAATTGGATCTTTTCTGGAGGAGGAAACATCAAAGACCACTAAGTGTGCTGGGAGCAGGTTCTCGTCCTATCCCAACCAACACACACACTGCTGTGTCCTTGGGCAGACCCTGATGGCCCACTTGGGCAGACCCTGATGGCCCACTTGGGCAGACCCTGATGGCTCACTTGGGCAGACCCTGATGGCCCATTTGGGCAGACCCTGATGGCCCACTTGGGCAGACCCTGATGGTCCACTTGGGCAGACGCTCATGGCCCACTTATCTGGGATGAAACGACTCAACTCTAGAATAAAGCCTTCCAACAGGTGCCTTTGGCTCACCAGTTCATGATTTTTATGGAATCAAATGTTCATTTCAGAAAAATAACTGGCAAATAGCCACTTCTGGCTAGTTAGTTAGCAAGCGACAGGCCCAAAGCAGACAGCAGCTCAAGATTAACTAGCACATTCAAACAGGCAGGCATCTGGCCCAAGTTCCAGGAACAGTCCTCTGCTTCCAAGCAGGAGACCGAGGTGAGGGGGGCATTATTTATTTTTTGTTTTATTTATTTTTCTATTT
Organism: Erinaceus europaeus; assembly: GCF_950295315.1. NCBI lineage: Eukaryota > Metazoa > Chordata > Mammalia > Eulipotyphla > Erinaceidae > Erinaceus > Erinaceus europaeus. The sequence goes on from NC_080167.1 coordinate 63,226,050, forward strand.
TTTCCTAATATTTATTTATTTATTCCCTTTTGTTGCCCTTGTTGTTTTATTGTTGTAATAATTATTGTTGTTGTTACTGATGTCATCATTCTTGGATAGGACAGAAAGAAATGGAGAGAGGAGGGGAAGACAGAGAGAGGGAGAGAAAGACACTTGCAGACCTGTTTTACCACCTGTGAAGCGACTCACCTGCAGGTGGGGAGCTGTGGGCTCGAACTGGGATCCTTACACCGGTTCTCGTGCTTTGTGGCACCTACGTTTTATTTTTTTTATTGTTGTAGTTGTTGTTATTGATGTCCTCGTTGTTGGATAGGGCAGAGAGAAATGGAGAGAGGAGGGGAAGACAGAGAGGGGAGAGAAAGAGAGATACCTGCAGACCCGCTTCACCACCTGTGAAGAGACTCCCCTACAAGTAGGGAGCTGGGGGCTCGAACCAGGATCCTTACACAGGTCCTTGAGCTTTGTGCCACCTGCGCTTAACCCACTGTGCTACCGCCCGACTCCCTACAGCATACTTTCTAGTTCTGGGCTGTCACAGAACTAGAAGACTCTCTTACACACACACACACACACACACACACACACACACACACACACACACACACACAATGAATCTTAAGAGAGACAGGCTGGGCTCAGCCTGTTAGCCCATCTTGATTCCGTCCTTGGTTAACAATGTGTTTCTATGAGCTCTTCACAAGACCCTCTTCTCAGGACCCCAGGAGCATAAACAGAAATAAATAAATGGCAAACAGACACATTAGAAGTAAATCAGAGCACTGAGTGAATACAAGAAGACACGAGACAATGCGAATCTGGCCCCCCACACAGAGGCCAACGTCACAGCTTTTATTTTCGGGACAGGGCCTGAGAGCAGTTGGTGGCCGCCCTCTAGAACCTGATCACCACCTCTGGGTCTTCCTGGCCAACACCGGTTTGGCTTGGTTGGTCAATTACATCTCTGCTGTTTTACAGTAACTGAAGAATTCTGAAGTGATTCATGCTCACGGAGGAAAAGAATGACAGTGTTGAACTCCAAGAACTCTGCTAATCCTCACCTGCAGGCGACTCCCTCAGGTATGAGCTCAGTTCGCCTCTGTGGGTCTGCTCAGCCATCCTTTATTCACTGTTATGATCTGTAAATCTGTCCTCAGTCAGGACAGACACAAGATGCTACCAAAGCAGAGAACAAGTCGAGGTCTTTGCTTAGCGGGAAGAAAGACAGCCACATTTGGACATTTTACAAAGAGAGAGGGAGAGAGAAAGATAGGGAATAGGAGAGAGGGAGGGAGAGGAGAGGAGAGGAAAAGAGAGAGGGAGAGAGGGAGGGGAGAATAGAGTTAGGCCTTTGCTCAATTTTGCCCACAAATTGCAACAATCCTGCTGCCAATGTGAAGCAATAGGTTACGGGGATGTTTATTCAATGGAAAGGCTTGGCAACAGCAGGATAAGTTCCATGAAGCTTAAATAACATTAGGGAAGTAAGGAAACATAATTTAGAAAAGACCACGTAACTGCCACTCTGGCTCCCCAATGAAGGGGTCTCATCAATACAGAAGGGACCAGTGAGAGATTCCTATCTGCCTGGTCGACATGAGAGCAGTTATTGCCCAGCTGACCAGGGAAGCCTGCGTCTATCAGATGTGTGATGGGTTACAGATCCCACAGAGGTCAGGCATAAGTGGGGCCTGGTGTGGAAGAGGAACCTGCATACAATACTGAGCTCTGAGGAGTTTCTGCTTAAAGATGAATGGACTTGCATGTCCTGAAGCCCCACGAAGAGGGGATGAATGTGGCTGCTTCTCATTCCCTGAGGCTGACTCCCTGAACTCCTTCTGCAGAGAAACAAGCAGACTATGGCCAACTGTGAAATTATACAACTCTGCTGACTTGTGTGTGTGTGTGTGTGTGTGTGTGTGTGTGTGTGTGTGTGTGTGTGTATGTATGTCTGGTTGGTGCCTAGGAAAATACCTTTGAAGTGTAGAAAACACAGACTCCAGTCCCCTTTGGGGTATTTTTAATGAGCTTCATGAATTTCAACGATCGGCATCCAAAAGGTTGACCCCTGTACTGTTTCTGAGGCAAACAGTCACGCTCAGAGCCGAGAGGTGTGGATGCAAGTTCCTTTCCCAGAAGCAACAGAAGAAACGTGTCCGTGAGAGTGACCCACATTCTGCTGCTCTGTCGTCAGTCAGCACGGAAGCAGCAATTAATAAAGTTCAAGAGCAGAGACTTCAAACCCACAAGAGAAAGCTGACTGTGACCATGTCTGGGGGTGGGGGAGACCTGAGGTTGTGTCCAGCGTGGCTTTCACTGGAAATATAAACTGGGAGTTAGAAGGGCATGCTTTTTCCTGTTGCTGTTCTTGGGGGGCTGCCAGGTGTCACCAGGATACTGTATGTCCAAGCACCACCTCCCGCAGGGGAAGAGTGTGTGCTAGTTCCCAGAAGAACTAGCAAAAAGAAGAGAGCAGACAGGGGCCCCTGTGCTCTGTAACATTTGTGCTTTTGTATAAAAGCAAAAGACTATAAAGATCTGGATTTGGGGGAGTTATTTCATTTTTTTCTCCTTCTTTCAATTTATAATGTTGACTTGAAATCTGGGAAAACAAACGTCCCAGCTATTTTAGAGACCTGGTATCACCATCTCAGTGGCTACCCAGAAAAACTGCACTCCAATGCATTATACTCAATCATCTGTACCAAATATGAAGATGTCTTTGAAGCTCTTTTTCCCTGAAAGCCTAAACTTGACGGCACTTGTCTGGTTCAAGTGTTCTTGCATTTTCCCCAGAGGGGTAAGGATATAATATAAGGGCTGTCATCTGTCCTCTCGGGGGGTGCTGGGCCACTTCTGCTCAGTGGGAGGGTGGTATCCCTCACTTCCCTCCAGAAGTGGCACTCAGTAACCAAAGGGACAATGTGGCAGGAGATGGAAAGCTTCTGAATGCTACTTGGGAGAAGGCAGTCAGAAGTCTGGGCTGAAGGCGAGTTTTCTCTGCTGCTATTTAGCTTGCAGACTGGGGTCTGCCGCACCGCTTCAGCTCAGTGAAGCTCTTGCTCTGGAGTAGCTTGGCTTGGCCTCACCAGAACCTGAGCTCAAATGCTTTTTCAGATCCTAAGGTTCCCCAAATCAGCTATGCTGTCAATTACCCTAAAAGCAACTGGCTGGCAAGAAGAACTTATTGAACCAGCCAGAAGAGTATGTTTTAAGACCAAAAAAGAAAAGGAAAGGGGGGTGGGGTGGGAGGCACGTAGTTAGGAAAATCTTGGATGCCGTAAAACCCAAACCATGCTGAAATTTAAAGTGGGGCCATCCTTGGTTTGGACATGTGTTTCCTTATAAAGTATAGAAACAATTATACAGAAAACTCCAGTTCTGCTGAAACTCAAGATGTACAAAGTAGTATGGGTAAACTGTTCAGTCAGCTTTGCTAAATGCAATTCAGGAATACATGAATTCTGATACATGTGTATGTACACACACCTGAACTAAAAGAGGTTCAGCCACAAAAAGGTGTAAGATGGAACCTAAAATTATGTCTCTTGAGTTTTTTTTATTATTATTTTTTAAATGTAATCAGTAAGGTCTAACGTTAGGGCTATTTTAAAAGTTCCACAAAATGTTATCCACATCACTGAAATGCATATAAAATTAAGACTGAGCAGATGAACAGTTTAAATTAAACAACCTTAAAGTTCCTATATTGTAGTATGTTTCCCTAAATTAAAGTGAAGACAGACTGTGTTCTAGCTGTTCGGCATCTGTGTTTCCAGAGTTGCGCAGTTGGGGGGTGGGTGTCACTGCTGTGACAGCAGCTATGGGTGAAGTGGTGTGGCGTGTCTCTGACCTCAGCAAACTATGGGTGAGGTGGTGTGGCGTGTCTCTGACCTCAGCAAACTATGGGTGAGGTGGTGTGGCGTGTCTCTGACCTCAGCAGCTATGGGTGAGGTGGTGTGGTGTGGCGTGTCTCTGACCTCAGCAAACTATGGGTGAGGTGGTGTGGCGTGTCTCTGACCTCAGCAAACTATGGGTGAGGTGGTGTGGTGTGTCTCTGACTTCAGCAAACTATGGGTGAGGTGGTGTGGTTGTGTCTCTGACCTCAGAAAACTATGGGTGAGGTGGTGTGGCGTGTCTCTGACCTCAGTAAACTATGGGTGAGGTGGTGTGGTGTGTCTCTGACCTCAGCAAACTATGGGTGAGGTGGTGTGGTGTGTCTCTGACCTCAGCAAACTATGGGTGAGGTGGTGTGGTGTGTCTCTGACCTCAGTAAACTATGGGTGAGGTGGTGTGGCGTGTCTCTGACCTCAGCAAACTATGGGTGAGGTGGTGTGGCGTGTCTCTGACCTCAGCAGCTATGGGTGAGGTGGTGTGGCGTGTCTCTGACCTCAGCAAACTATGGGTGAGGTGGTGTGGCGTGTCTCTGACCTCAGTAAACTATGGGTGAGGTGGTGTGGCGTGTCTCTGACCTCAGCAGCTATGGGTGAGGTGGTGTGGTGTGGCGTGTCTGTGACCTCAGCAAACTATGGGTGAGGTGGTGTGGCGTGTCTCTGACCTCAGTAAACTATGGGTGAGGTGGTGTGGCGTGTCTCTGACCTCAGTAAACTATGGATGAGGTGGTGTGGCGTGTCTCTGACCTCAGTAAACTATGGGTGAGGTGGTGTGGTGTGTCTCTGACCTCAGCAAACCCGAGACACCACCTTCCCGAGATACCAGAGCAATGTCTGGAGTTACTGACATATTTGCAACAAGAGAGACCAGACACAAACTCTGGTGAGTAAAGCAGAAGTCCAACTTCACTCTAGATTCTGTGACATCACTTGTTCTAAGGTTGCGGCCTCACCCTGGGGCCAAGTGTCTTCCTGGTCACCATCTCCTTTTATCTGCTGGAACACACACTTCTCCAGACTGCTGCCACTGTGACTCAATTTTTCTTTAAAAATGGCATTTGTTGTTTCCCTACGAAGAATATACTAAATGAGCAGTGGAGCAGTGCTACAGATATGTATCTCTCCTTCCTGTTTCTCTCTCTCTCCCTTCTTCTTTCCCTATCTCTGTCTCTCACCTTCTATCAAAAAAAGGAAAAGGAAAAAAAAAAGGCTGTTGGGAAATTCTGGTGGGGTCCTGCAGACATTGGGTCCCAGTGGCATCACTGGTGGAGAAAGGGGGCCAGGCGGTGGTGCATCAGGTTAAGCACACATAGTACAAAGCTCAAGGATCCTGGTTTGAACCCCCGGCTCCCCACCTGCAGGGGGGTGGCTTCACAAGTGATGAAGCAGGTCTGCAGGTGTCTGTCTTTCTCTCTCCTTCTCTATCTTCCTTTCCCTTCTCAGTTTCTCTCTGTCCTATTTAAAAAAAAAAAAAAAGGCCACAGGAGCAGTTGATTTGTAGTACAGAGCCCCAGAGATAATCCTGGAGGCAAAAAAAAAAAAAAAAGACAAAAAGGAAGAAAAAAGAAAATACAGGCTCAATGAGAAAACAGGGATAAATATTGTAATTTGGATATATGCCTTCCAAGCAAGTTGATATATACATTTATATATTTCACTACATATAAAATATGTTAAATAAATAATAACTAAAGTAGCTCTTTTTTTTTCAATATTTAATTCAATTAAAGGTTCATTAAAAACATTTTAGTTATTGATTATCAGATAGAGACAGGGTGGGGGGAGACAGGGAGAGAGACAGAGAGCCACCTGCAACACTGCTTTACCACTTGTGAAGCTCTCCCTCCCTAGGTGGGGACCAGAGGCTTGAACCTGGGTCCTTGTGCACTGTAATGTGTGCACTCAACCAGGTGTGCCTCCAGCTGGCCTCTAAAGGTTCACTTCTATTGTGGTAATGTTGGTTTACAACACTGTGTTTTAGGAGTATAGGCTGGCAGCTCTGCAAATGAATACATATGTTGGGAAATTGTGCAGATGCGGTCACATCCACCATGTTCCCTCAGGATATTGTCAATTCCCAAGAGAGTTGAAACTATATTCCCAGAGTGCCTTGTTCCACCATGTTGTCCCCTCAGGGTATTGCCAATTCCCGAGAGAGTTGAAAACTCTATTCCCGGAGTGCCTTTCCCGACCAATCCTGTCCCGACTTCCACTTCTGGTTTTCATCCTATAAAGCCAGCTGCTGCTGTGGTCCGTTCTCTTTTTGCCCCTTTTCACCTCGGCGACTCACCGGATGCAGAGAAGGGTGCTGCGAGTAGTGGGAGGTGGCCATTTTGCTAGCTCCACGTGGCCCCAACCGCTGTGCTCTCACCCAACTCTGAGGTGCCTGCGTAAATAAAGATTTGTGTTCCCTCTCCACTCCGATCTCCTCTCTCTCCTCTGCGGTACAGCCTGACATACATACATTTAAAATATATCTCATTTATTTTAATGACAGACACAGATAGAGATACAGAGAGAAATAACAGAGCACTGCTCAGCTCTGGCTTATGGTGATACTGGTGACTGAACCGGGGACTCTGGAGCTTCAGGCATGCAAGCCTTTTGCAGAACCACTCTGCTATTTCCCCAGCTTAAATACTTAAAATTTTAAAACAAGATCTATGTTTCCTGACTTGATTTTTTTTCACTGAAATTCTATTTTTGCCTCTTTTGTTAAAAAAATAATAATCTTCTACTTAATTTTCTTTGCTATGGTTATGGGTATTACCTGTGAAACACAAAACAGTTTAAGAGAATTACAGAATCCAGCTTCATTAAGTTCCGACTTGGATATGGAGAGCCTCAAATGTTCTCTGAAGGGCCTATCTTGGAAATAATGATTATTAACATTGATTTATTGATTTCATGCTTATCTTTTTTTTTTTTTTAATTGCAGCTGGGTTAGAGACTGGACATACTGAATCCACCACTCCTTGCAGTCTTTAAAGTGGGGGTGGGTGCTCCTATAGCACTGTTTCAATCACTGTGAAGCTTCTCCCTCCTCAGGTGAGGGGACCTAGACCCTTGCACATGATAAGAGTGTATGTTTCTTTTTTCTTTTTTTTTTTTTTTAGCCTAAGCCTGAAATCTGAAGTGCAGGTGGATTATCCTATGGTTTTGTCAATGTTTCCTTTTTTAAAAAAAAATATTTATTTTATTTATTTATTCCCTTTTGTTGCCCTTGTTTTATTGTTGTAGTTATTATTGTTGTTGTCGTTGTTGGATAGGACAGAGAGAAACGGAGAGAGGAGGGGAAGACAGAGAGGAGGAGAGAAAGACAGACACCTGCAGACCTGCTTCACCGCCTGTGAAGCGACTCCCCTGCAGGTGGGGAGCCGGGGTTCGAACCGGGATCCTTATGCCGGTCCTTGTGCTTCGCGCCACCTGCGCTTAACCCGTTGCGCTACCGCCCGACTCCCAATGTTTCCTTTTTATAAATAAAAAATTTTTAAAAAAGAGAGTATGTTTCACTGGGTGCTCCACTACCTGGCCACTTAATGCTTATTCTTTTATATATAATTTAAAAATTTTTTATTATCTTTATTTATTTGACAGAGACAGCCAGAAATTGAGAGGGGAGTGGAAGACAGCGAGGGAGAGAGAAAGAGACACCTGTAGCATTGCCCCACCACTCACAAAGCTTTCCCCCAGCAGGTGGGGACCGGGGGCTCAAACCCGAGTCCTGACACATTGTTATATGTGCATTCAACCTGGTGTGCCACCACCCAGCCCCCTTAAAATTTTACCTATTCATTTACTCTTTGTTTTATGTATTTATTAATTAGGTAGAAATAGGAAGAAAGCTAAAGAGAAGGGGGAAGATACAGAGGAAGAGAGAGACACCCCCCCTTTCAGAAGCTTGAACCCAGGTTCTTGTGCAATGACACATGTACCCTCTACTGGACGTGCTACTACCTGGCTCCTGTAATGCTTATGCCAGGAGGTCTATAAGTGTCACCTGGTTAAATGTCCACAGTTACTCCATGATGAAGCACCATGGCCCTGATTTGCCAATGGCTTGAGACACATCTGGAAATTCATAAAAAGGACTCAGGAAAAGCGGACTAAGAGTCTTCAATCCAGGTCAGCTGACTCTGACGGCCATGTTTCAACTGCTGCAGTCCATTACCCAAGGGATCTCTGCTGGTGAAGTCATCTTCAGTGCCCACAGCGAGGGCAATGCATTGTTTACAGATTCTAAGCTAGAAAAAAACCTAAGTGCTCTTTTTTTTCCCTTTTGTAATTTCTGCTTGTATAAAAAATTTCTGCTTGGCCATAAAAATAGACATTTTTTCCCTCATTATTTTAAACTGCAATGGCAAAGAAATCGGTCTAAATCATGGATTAGGGAACCGGAACTCTCTTGAGCTTGTCCTCACACTTTAAGTGACGTGATATCCTTCTAATCATTCTTTGCTATCCAGCGTGGATTACTGTGAAATAACTCCCAGTACAGCTGCTGCTGTATTACTTTTAAAAGACATTTCTGTGGCTATCTCTCTTTGGGGATAGTTAGAGCTTTTGAATGAGCAATGATAAATCATTTTAAGTGGTATTTACCCAGGCAAGGAAGCAAAAAAAAAAAAAAAAAAAAAAAGCTACCCAACCAGCTATAACATTTATCTGATGACTAATTTGCTATTCCTAGTTCCACTGACCAAAAGTGAGTTTCCTTTAAAACTTTAGTTTGGGGCTGGGCACCGGGTTAAGCGCACATACTGCGAAGCACAAGGACAAGTCTCAAGGATCCCAGATCGAGCCCCCTGACTCCCCACCTGCAGGGAGGAGATCGCTTCACAGGCCGTGAAGCAGGTCTGCAGGTGTCTTTCTCTCCTCCCCTCTGTCTTCCCCTCCTCTCTCCATTTCTCTCTGTCCTATCCAACAACGAACAACATCAACAATGGCAATAATAATAACCACAACGAGGCTACAACAAGGGCAACAAAAGGGGGAAAAATGGCCTCCAGGAGCGGTAGATTCATGGTGCAGGCACCGAGCCCAGCAATAACCCTGGAGGAAAAAAAAAAATTTTAAAAAGAGTAAGTGGCTTCCACAAGCATTTCAGAGTCTGAAGAAGAATCTTTTCCCAAAGTTAAGCTAGTGTTTCCTTCAGCCATGCCTTCGACCATCTAGCCAAAGATTCTTTTTTCCTTCTTGCTACCTCTCCTGTGGGCTGGGCCCTCACTGTGGCTAATGACACCCAGATGTCCTGGATGGAACCACAGGAACTCCACCTTCAGTTGCCTTTCTGTCAATGCTGAGTCTCCGCCATCTCCTTGGAGAAAATGCAAATTAGAAATCACACCCCTCCCCAATAAAGAAATTAAAAAAAAAAAAACCACACCCCTCTATAATTTGAACCAATACAATAGTGAAGGGTTCCCCAGTCAAGATGGGAGTAAGTCTACTCAGGCTAAAACTTTGAGGATAGGCTCTATTTCCACCAACAATCACAACAGAACAGCTTCACTGTTTTAGGAGCACTTCTCCCCAGGTACAGTAAGCAAGTAAAGTTGTTGCCTGGTTCCTTATCAGTTAGGGAGCTGTAACTACAATGGCTCCTGTACTGTACAGAGTGTAAGCACTTGAAACTGTAGCTCCTTGTTAATTCCCAGTTGTGCTATCGTTTTTGGTAAAATGCACAGTTATTCTGACTTCTTCAGTCTGGGCTGCTAGATTTAAGGCGCAGGAAATGGGATTTGTCACCTGAAAGTCACTTTTAAAATAAGCAGAATCCCATCCAATCCTAACTTCTCTGCCTCACTTGCAATCTTGCACATTAGATGACGTATTCAATGTTTTTGAGGTAAGTGATTTTGCACGGTGCCATCTACCAAGACTACTCCTCTGTGATCCCCAAGACTCCACTTTACAAAAGTCTAGAAAGCTTTCAGTCTGAAACTTCACTTTGAAGATTAGAATGCTATCTACAGGGCGGAAATTGTTGGTGAGTGAACAGAAAGGTTGTCTGGAAATGTGAACTGTCCTCATCTCTATTCTTAGCTCACTGCTATTAGTGATGAGGGTGGTCTGGTGTGAGGCTGAGGCAGCATTGTGAAGTGGTCAGAGTCCAGACCCTGGAACCAGAGGGTATGAGATAGACTCTGCTCTCTTTTCTATCTGGGTGACAACTGAACAGTTGTTTGATTTCTCTCTGCCTCAACTTTCTCATCTGTAAAATGGAGCTATTATTTGAAGCCTTAGGGGGTTGTTAAGAGTATTACATCACTGAACTTTTTGTGTGTATGTAGAAACAAAACATACATACACCAAGCACTACAGAAATCTTCATAGAGCAGAATTAAAACATACAGAAATACCCAACCTTATGTCTCCTTTTGCTTTTTCTTTACAACTAGAACGAAGGATGAATACAGCCATGAGACAAACTAGTATTATGTGGAGATTTGGTTTAAAAAGTCATTATATAAGGATGAACTATTTTTCAGTCTGGGCAAAGTCTATCAACTCAGACCCATGGCTTAAGTGTGCAGAACCTATGATCTTCCAAGGCAGGCTGACTTTTCTGATGCTATTCTGTGTCAAAGTGTCACAATGTGCCCAGACAAAGAGCACTGGAGCCACACTGGAGAATATCAACTAACTTTAAATGTCTAATGGATTTTGTTACTGCATTTTCTCAAGGGGAATATTGGAGATGTGACCCGAAATGTTTCATCTGTGAAAGCTAGGTTTTCAGCCAGCGTCTCAGAAAATGACTTCTTAAGTATGCATGAATAACATCTGTGTGTAGCAAGGAGCGTGTTGGGCTACTACTTCTGAACACTCTGAAATCACTCTGTTTCTTCACTGCATTTAATTTTGTCCTGACTTCCCACTATTACTATTCCCCCTCTGAGTTACAGGGCTCTTAGAAGGCTGAGCCCTTTACTAAATAGCTGAATAGCATTAGCTAGCAAAATATGACTTTCTTCACCAAAAAACAGAGCTTTTTAATGACAAAAAATGTGCAATTTGTGCTGTTTTAGAATTTGGGTGGACAATCTGGCTCCGTCCATGTACTTTCAAGCTCTTCAGTAAGTCTGAGAAATCAAGAAGTGCTATTCCTTGGATATATGAACCAGACAGACTGTATCTTCCCGACTTGGCTCACATTCCTCAAATCATCACTTCCCGAAATGACACTTCTGATCTTGGTGTCAAACCTGTCGGCCTGCATCTACAGCAGAAATGACACGCTGAAAGAGAGGGTACGATAGTTTCTCTACTCACAATTCATATGCTACATTTATTAATAGAAAAAGGAACATATTTTAGACAGGAGATGAACAGTGGGACCAGTTCTTCTACACTTCCAAGTTCTTAATGCACTTAAAATGTTAAAAACTGTACTTGGCGTGTCAGTGTTCTATATTCACACATTTTTACATTTAAAGGTTCTGTGATATTCTGCATTTGATGTTAGAAACAGTCATTTAAAGTCTAAACTGGGGTGGGAGGAAGCTAAAATGAAAACTGGGAAGCTTGTGGGGGCCGGGCAGTGGTGCACGGAGTTAGGTGCACATAGTATGAAGTATAAGGATTCCTGTTCTAGCCCTGCTCACCACCTGCAGGCAGGTGGGAGGAGGGGGTGGAGTCACTTGGCGGTGAAGCAGGTCTGCGGGTGTCCCCCCTTCCCCTCCCCTCTCAATTTCTCTATCCTGTCCAATAAAATGGGGGATAAAAAAAAGGCCGCCAGGAGCAGTGGATTCATAGTCCCAGCACTGAGCCCCAGCGATCACCCTGGAGGCAAAAAAAAAAGAAAAGAAAAAATTGGGAAGTTTGTGATGCTGGTATAGAAAAGCAGGAAAACTGAAAAGGAATGAGGCGTCACGGCGAGATAAAAATGTCTTGCCTGTAGGGGTGAGAACGGGTGCTGACTGAGAGTTCCCCCCAGTGGAGAGGTCTTCTGATGACTTGTTGTGACCAAGAGAATCCCAAATACTTGCTCTCTCAATCTTGCTAGAGGGATCCATTCTGCATCACACCTAGGAATCTGCACTCCAAAGCACCACATTCCAACGGCATAGACTCTAGTCCCGCCATTAGCACCTAAATTTAGAATACAAAAGATCTCTAGAAAAAGGAGATGATTTACTGAAACCCAGTAAACATCCATTTGGAGGTATGCTGAGGAAAGTGAAATTATTTTGGAGACCAAAATTTCCTTTTTGGGGGTCGGTGGTGGCATACCTGGGTGAGTACACATGTTACAATGCACAAGGATCCGGGTTCAAGCCTCTGGTCCCCACCTGAAGGGGGAAAGCTTCACCAATGGTGAAACAGGGCTACCAGTGTCTCTCTCTCTCTCTCTCTCTCTCTCTCTATCTCCCTCTGCCCTCTCAATATCTGACTGTATCCAAGAAATAAAAAATAATGACAAATTAAAAAACAAACTTCCTTTTCAACAATGATCTGTCTAAGCCCAGAGTGTGTTCTAGGACCACAGGAGAACATCAGGTCTCTATCTGGGTGAGTTCGATGAGTTTATACACAGTCTTCACCTACAAAATGGGGGCAACAGTAACAGCTATTTCCCAGGGTTGCTGTGCAGATTCAGCGAGACATCAAATACAGTTTGAAGAATGTGCCCGGTATACAGGAAGTGCTAGGACATTGTGGTTCCGGAAGTGAAGAAGTAATGGTGGTCATTCATCACTAGTCAACCCCAGCCCCAAGTGCTGTGGAGGTGCCCAACTCTCCCACATGGGATACCCTCCATCATACTCTGGCCTCCAGACCCATCTTCGTAGGATTCTCAAGAGAAGAGAAGAACCCTGCCAGGTGAATTTCTCAAAGGCTTCTGGATCCCATCTCTGAGAGTCTGAGGGTGAGCGCCACAGACAGGACCGGGAATCCTGCATCGGAGTGAGTTTCCAGGGACTGAAGCAAGGGTCTGGCACACGTGCAATGCCACTGAGCAGCCTCCCCAGCCAATTTTTATCCTCAGGTTTATTTTGAGAAAGAGACACCAACACACTGCTCCTCCATCTACAGAGTTCCCTTGATGTGATCCACAGGGCTCACACGTGGTGCTGAGGATCAAATTCAAGGCCTCATCCTGAGTAAGGTATGAGCTCTACTGATTGAGCTAGCTCCCCAGGTGTTCTGATGTTGGGACAAACTGCTGTGGGGGGTATTGGGACTGGATGGGGCATCTGGAGTGGAGTACTTTCAGTAAGGCCTCGCGTGAGCTTAATGTGCAGCTTGGCGATACGAGAATCTGGCATGAAGCCCAGCCAGTCTATCTTGGCGTTACTCTCGATCGCACTCTGTCATTTCACAAACATCTCATAAAAACTGCAACAAAGGTGGGCGCGAGGAATAACATCATTGCAAGACTGGCCAGCTCCTCATGGGGCGCGAGCGCTTCCACACTACGATCATCATCTCTGGCATTATGCTATTCCACTGCAGAATACGGTGCCCCAGTATGGTTCCGTAGCCCCCATGTCCACTTGGTCGATTCCAAATTATATTCCTCCATGAGGATAATTTCTGGAACCATCCGTTCCACCCCGGTTCCATGGATGCCAGTTCTTAGCAACATCGCCCTGCCAGATATTCGTCGGGATGCGGCATCATCTAAGTTCATTTCCCACGTCTAGGCTCGACCGGACCTGCCAATATACGTGGATATCTTCGCCCACCCTGTCCAACGCTTGACGTCTCATCACCCAATCTGGTCCCCTATGCCTACACTGAACTTCTCTGTTCCAGACTCTTGGAAACAGAGTTGGCAGTCAGCCGAGGTCAAGAACAAACACCTCATCACAGACCCCTGCAAGCGTCAACCCGGCTTTGACCTAGCACGTTATGATTGGGCCCTCCTCAATCGGTATCGAACAGGCCATGGCCCGTGCGCCGCTATGTTCCATCACTGGGGAGCCAGAGACGACCCGAACTGCCCCTGCGGCTACAGACAGACTACGACCCACATAGTCAACGACTGCCACCTCTCCAGATTCAAAGGAGGTCTCGAAACTTTACATCAGACTCAACCTGACGCTGTTGACTGGCTACGGAAGAAGGGCAAATGCTAGAAGAAGAAGAAGTAAGGAATCATGATGGAGGGGCAGGGTGGTAGCTCAATGGTTACCATGAGCAAGGACCTGAGTTCAAGCCCTGGTCCCCACCTGCAGGGTGGGAGCTCCACTAGTAGTGAAGCTGTGCTGTAGGTGTCTCTTCCTTTCTCTGTCTCTCTATCCTCCTCTCTCACCTACTGCGAAAAAGGGGTGGGGATGGCCATCAAGACTGGTGCAGTCCTGCAATAACTCTGGTGGCAGAAAATCAAAACAAAACAAAAACGTGACACATTTCCCTGGTGTTTATTCAAGTATAGCAGCATACGGTTGCATTCCTTTTGTTTACTTAAAAAAAAAACCAACAACCTGTTATGAGTTTGTACAATGATGATAGTCTCCGGGTTGTATCCAACAATCTGAGTTGTTGGTTCTGCCTTTGAGCAGCAGGTACAGTACTTTCATATGAAAACATTGTTCAGAGTGGGGTACTGCAGCTTCAAAAGTTCTCTTAGCTGTCTACTTTGGCTTAAACATGAATATAAGGCCACTCGAAAATGCTTTTGGGGGGGGCTGGGGCTAAAACACTGAACTTTATTTGTATTACTTTCCTTAGGGCTGTTTTTGTTTTATAGTTTTTACTGTGCAAGGACATATAATTCAAAGAGAGTCATTGAAAATACAAGCTGGAGAAGAAAGGAACTCAAGATCGTCACTGTAATATATTACAGACTACTTTAGAATAATCACAGCACCCTCTTTCTAATTGGAACAGCTATGGTAATAATATACCGTTATAAGATCTGTGTTTTCTGTTTTGAAAATAAACACACTGGCCTGGCTCTCTATTGGGGTGATGGTGGGGTCTTTTATTTTTGTAAGTCTTGTGTTTTTTAAACTTCCCTTTGGGAAAATAGGGTGACAAATAGTAATCCACATGGGGTCATCAAAAACTAATTATTCGACCTAACATAGAATTTTTTTTTTCTTTCTAGGGTAGGATAATAAGCTTTTATAGGCTAAAGTAAACTTAGTTTCTGTTGCTCTTAGGAGAGTTTTTCTTTTTAATTCAGGCCTGCCTCAAAAAGAACAGCACATTGCTTCATTATATATTGACATACCGGTGGGGTTTTACAGAGTTTGGAGCTATTCTGAATCTGGTATTTTTACAGCATCCTTGAGAGGTAGCCAGAATTCTGAGATTGCTAGAGGTCACCAGAGATAAAAGAACTGTCAGGCAAACAAAACTCAGCAGCTACCAAGATAGTAAAACAAAAAACAAACAAACAAACAAACAAACAAAGTCATAGTGAAATAGTGAGTGTGGGTCATCTCACTAAGTGTGGCTGTGATGGTGGATCCAGAGTCTAGGTCTGCTGATGGTTTTGCTTCTGAACAACACTGAGTGTGTCAGAGCATAAGGGACCTAAGTGCTAACAGCAGTCTTCTGGAGGTCACCTTCATGGCCTAGGGACAAGATGAGAACTGAGAGGGATGGAGTCTTGGCTCAGGGTTCTGCTGGAGGGCGATGGAGCCTGTGTTGGCACCACCACTGGTGACAGCCTACCTAATAATAAGGTCTCTCACCAGAGACTTGAGAAATGCAATGCTCGGGAGGGGTATTTCTGTGGCCATCACAAGATAAGGAAAATACAGCATTTAAACAGGAAACAAAGAAAGGTATAAAGCAAGCATA
The DNA here is from genome assembly GCF_950295315.1 of Erinaceus europaeus. NCBI lineage: Eukaryota > Metazoa > Chordata > Mammalia > Eulipotyphla > Erinaceidae > Erinaceus > Erinaceus europaeus. Next base: position 63,241,700 of record NC_080167.1, read on the forward strand.
AGTATGCACACTGATCTTAGATTTAAAAAAAAACATGGGGGTCAGACGGTAGCGCAGCGGGTTAACTGCACATGGTGCAAAGCGCAAGGACCAGCAAAAGGATCCCAGTTCGATCCCCCGGCTCTCCACCTGCAGGGGAGTCGCTTCACAGGTGGTGAAGCAGGTCTGCAGGTGTCTATCTTTCTCTCCTCTTCTCTGTCTTCCCCATTTCTCCATTTCTCTCTGTCCCATCCAACAATGACATCAACAACAACAACAACCACAACAAGGCTACAACAACAAGGGCAACAAAAACGGGGGAAAAATGGCCTCCAGGAACAGTGATTCATGGTGCAGGCACCGAGCTCCAGCAATAACCCTGGAGGCAAAAAAAAAAAAAAAAAAACACCATCAGAAATCATTTACTACCAGGAGGAAAGTGAGTTTGACACATAGATGTGTCCCTGTCAAGACATTCATGGAAATTTAAATACAAAAGAACGTAATGTTCATCGATTTAAGCTTATTTAAATACCAAGCAGATGTCATACACATTGCCTTATAAATAGCATTGTTGTTGTAAGTAAATAGAAGACCTTAGAAGTAAAAGAGAAAGTATATTTTAGTCACTAAACATTATTGATTTAAAGAAAAGGTCAATGACCCCAACACTCTTATTTTTTAGGACTGGAAGTAATTCTCTGTTATTGCTTATAATTTCTACCCCTTCCCATACTTTTTGATGGTTTGGAGAGAAAAATATAATCCCTTACAATCAACACTCTAAACCAGTTAAAAAATGTACACAAAGGGGTATCAGAAAGTTGTGTCAAAAAGAAAGCAAAAGTCACACGTCTGCTACAGACCAGATTCACTTGTCCACACGCTGTGGTTGGGTGACAGAATTTGCGTTCCATATTCAAAAGTAAAGCGAGAATGAAATTCCTCAATCCTAAATTCTCTCTAGACATTCAGAACTAGATGGTGAACTAGCAATGAGAAGATGATGGTAGTTAGTGCTTTGAATCGGAGTATCATTATACAAAAGAGCTTGGCTCTCACACACAATTGTAAACAAACTGCGTATTTTTCATCATGGAAACTATAAAAACTGTCTTCTTTTGTCTTTGCTAAGAAGTGCCGGGGGAATCATACAACCTTTGCAAGATTCCCAGCTCCTGAATGTTTGTGCCTTCTCTCCCTGATGGGGATGCCTAGTTCTGGCCATTTATTCCTACTTAGGCAGTAGAAGCAGGAGGAGTAAGTATAGTAACTGAATACATTATCCAGATGATTTTCAGTTTATTCTAGGAGATTTCATAAAAGTCATTCTATAAGGTCGATAGTTTCTTAAACAACATACAACACAGACTCCTACTTGGGCAAACAGAGGTACAAAATGATTAATTCAATGTGAAGGTGGGGGCAAGAAGAGATAACAAAACGGTTATGCAAAAAGATTTCCATGCCTCTGGGAATATGGATCGACCAGTCAACACCCATGTTCAGTGGGGAAGCAATTACAGAAGCCAGACCTTCCACCTTCTGCATCCCACATTGACCTTGGGTCCAGGCTCCCAGAGGGATAAAGACTAGGAAAGCTATCAGGGGAGGGGATGAGATACGGAGATCTAGTGGTGGGAATTATGTGGAGTTGTATCCCTCTTGTCCTATGGTTTTGTTGATGCCTCCTTTTTTAAATAAGTAAATAAATAAATAAATAAGATTTCCATGCCTGAGACTCCGAGGTCCAAGGTTCAATCCATGGCACCAACATTAGCCAGAGCTGAGTAGGGCTCTGGTAAAGGAAGCAAACAAACAAACACAACACAACAAAACAAAGTGAAATTTGTTTATGCTGACTTCCAGGAGATCACAGGATAGGAGAAGAAGGAAAAGGAAGTGGAAGTTGGGAAGCCCACAGGTGAAATTACGTTTAGTTATTCACATACCATGTCAATACAAAAAAAAAAAAAAGTCACCAGAAAAGGTAGAAAAAAAAAGTGACTCCCCCCCAAAAAAAAGTGTATTATTTTAATTTTTTTTTTTTTTTTTTTTTTAGATTTTATGAGAAAGACAGGAGGAGAAAGAACCAAACATCACTCTGGCACATGTGTTGCCGGGGATTGAAAAGAGTATTTTTTTATACTGAAGAAAAGAGGAAGTCATGGGAGTTGCATGGAATGAGTGTTGGGAGCGTGTGTCAAAAGGTTGTTTTATAATGGGAGTCACGGTTTATGATTAATTGGAGAATTATTCAAATGGAAATTCCATGCTCATTTTTAGTAGTCTCTCTGGCACAGAAAAAGCTAACGACCAATTAGGTACTCACACTCCTACAGCTGCTTTTAATTGGTGTCTTTGGGGGCATTTATCTTGACTTGAGAGGACGTGTGCACCTGTTCACTGCTAATCTGTGCAAGGCGTGAAGGACAGGTTGACTTAATCACACTTCATGCCTCCCATCGTCTGACATACTGAAGAGAGTCCATTCAGAACCAGAGAAATTGGGCTCTGATTCCCATTTCTGCTGTTTATTTGTATGTGGACTGGGGCAAACTACTTCAAACACTCAAAAGAAAGGAAGGAAGGGAGGAAGGGAGGGTGGGAGGGAGAGGAGGGGAGGAAGGAAGGAAGGAAGGAAGGAAGGAAGGAAGGAAGGAAGGAAGGAAGGAAGAGAGAAAGAAAGAAAGGAAGGAAGAAAGAACCTGTGCAGTGAGGACTGCTGTAAAATTAGAAAAAGGAGGAATCCAATAATGTTATTTCAGCTGCAATCATACCACAGTGGCAAATATTTTTTTTTTCATAGTGGCAACAAACTTTGATGAACACTTGAAATGGAACGTATAACAAGGAATCCAGAGATTCGATTTATTTTTGTACTTGACTTGCCTCAGAGAGGTCAAGGGCAGTCATGTTAGGTCTATGATGTCCAAGTGTGCGTGTGTGTGTGTGTGTGTGTGTGTGTGTGTGTGTGTCGGGGGGGGGGTTCTTTAAGAGCAAGCCTGCATTCTGTGGTGGCTTCAGTATTACAATAGCTTGGGCAAAGTCACTTAAGTTCCATAGTAGACTTTATGTGCAAAACAGGAGGATGGAACCTTCTGTGAGAGTGAAAATCAATGTTTCAAGATCATGACAGCAACTGGCATCGTGCTGTTTGTCTTTTGTGGTTGATGCATGTAATTAATGGTTGTGGAAATAGCAGTTTGCATGCGTCACACGCACAACCCACTAGATATTTGGAGGAAAATTTCAAACATGAAGGTCCTCACTAACCCAAGACAATATGGCATTTGTTTCTGGGGAAACAGTTTTGGAAATTCCTGAATCTTTTTTTAAAAAATATTTTATTTATTATGAAAGAGAGAGGGAGAAAGAGGGAGAGGGGGAGAGAGAGAGAGAGAGAGAGAGAGAGGCAGGTTGAGATTTCATGAGGCAGAGTATACAAGCCCGAAAATCAGTTTGTTACATGCAGTGTTGGTGACTGAATCAAGAGCCTCAGGCATGAAATGTTTGATGCTCTACCATTTGTGCTATTTCTTCTTTTGCCTCCAGGGTTATTTCTGGGGCTCGGTGCCTGCACTATGAATCCACTGCTCCTGGAGGCCATCTTTTCCTTTTGTTGCCATTGATGCTGCTGTTGGATAGGACAGAGAAAAATCAAGAGAGGAGGGGAAGACAGAGAGGGGGAGAGAAAGATAGACACCTGCAGACCTGCTTCACCGCTTGTGAGGCGACCCCCCCCCCCCGCAGGTGGGAAGTCAGGGGCTCGAACTGGGGATCCTTAAGCTGGTCCTTAACGCTTTGTACCATGTGCGCTTAACCTGCTGTGCTTCCGCCCGACCCCCTATTTTGTGCTATTTCTTCAGCAGAGATATTCCCAATTCTTAAAAGCTACTTCTCTAATACTTGCTATTAAGAATTTTCTATGGGAAGGATAGAAACTGGCTGGGGGTTATGAATGAACCTTCCAACACCCAGTGGAGAAGCAATTACAGAAGCCAGGCCTTCCAGCTTCTGCACCCCAGGAAGAATTTTGGTCCATACTCCCAGAGAGATAAAAAGAATAGGGAAACTTCCAGTGGAGGGGGTGGGATACTGAACTCTGGTGGTGGAAACAGTATGGAATTGTGCCCCTGTTATCTTACAATCTTGTTAATCATTGCTAAATCACTAGTCATAATAAAAAAAAGAATTTTCTATGAAGGCTGAACTAACTGATATAACTACATAAAGCATGCGCTGCCTAAAACACTTTAATTCTGTCTCTGCTCCATTCTAAATAACTGTATTTAGCTCTTAAATGCTTAGATTAACTAGTAAACATGTACAGATTATTTCAAATACTCCTGATATTTTAAAGAGACTGAAAATTATTAAGAAGTTCTTACTGCAAAATGAAATGGGAGGAATGGTCATTTTCCCTTGGACTTTATTATTATTATTATTATTATTATTTATTTTTATTTTTATTTTATTCATTTATTCCCTTTTGTTGTCCTTGTTGTTTTATTGTTGTAGTTATTATTGTTGTTGTTGTTGGATAGGACAGAGAGAAATGGAGAGAGGAGGGGAAGACAGAGAGGAGGAGAAAAAGATAGACACCTGCAGACCTGCTTCACTGCCTGTGAAGCGACTCCCCTGCAGGTGGGGAGCCGGGGTTCGAACCGAGATCCTTATGCCGGTCCTTGTGCTTTGCGCCACCTGCGCTTAACCCGCTGCGCTACAGCCCGACTCCCTATTATTATTATTATTATTATTGCCATCTCTCAATGCATTGCTTTGACAGAGAATGCACAGCCACATTATCTGAATGTAACATGTGAAAATAAGGTTATCTTTTCTAGAATTCAAGGGGAAAATCATATTTTGTACACAGCATTTTCTCTCCCCACCTTCCAGGGGCATAATTCAGGGATAGCCAAGACAGTTTCTGGTGACAACAGCACTCATGGAGCATTTAAACCATCAAAGTAGAATCGATTTTACTTCTTTTTTGCACACTGTTCCCCCCAGTTTACCATGTGGAAACTTAAGACTCCAAAAAAGAAGGCCACAGTGGTTGTAAACAAAACGAGAATCCACTAGAAGTCAGATCTTGTTAAAGCACCAACAGAATTTGCTTTTCTTTCACTTACTTATTCATAGATTCACTGAGAAGAAAAAAAAACATTTAAGGATGGCACTGGGATAAGCCCTAAAAATTGAGACTGCAAATGGATCTCATCTGCAAGCAAACCACTCTGCTAAAGTCACTTAGCGTGGACAGTGTTGTGGGAGGCCGAGAGGGGAGTGAACAAGCAAAGGCAGGGAAAAGGCAGTTAGACTCACAGGGCAGACAGAGGCCCTGGGCAATCACTTCCAGCGGCAAGCAGCCTCCTTGTTCCATACCATCCTGCAACCAATGTTACCACTAAATAAGGGCAAGACGAGGAAAAGATGGGGAAGGCCAGGCCTGCTGGAAAGACGAGCTGGAGTTGCTAAGATGAAGTCAAGAGAAAAGGGGGCCAGATAAGAGGGTGGCTGTATGAAAGGGCAATGTGCTGCTAATGTCAGACTCCTTTGAGAAACTCTTCTCTGAGGAGCCAAAGCGAATGAGGCGCTTGAAGGGGCAGCGGGGAGAGATGAGCAGAGGCTGGACTTGGAGAGCTTACGGTGCCAAGCAGAGGAATGTGAACTTTTCTCCCCTGAAAAGCCTCGGGGACTGATGGAGGAGACTGATTAGTGTTCAGAGCTGGGCTTTACAAGATCTTGACGTCTCCCCACCCCCACCCCCACCCCAGTGGAAGACTGAATGCAGAGAGCCACATGGGATGTGAACAGAGGACAGATGCTAGAAATTCTGGGATTGAGGAAGTGTGTGTGTGTGTGTGTGTGTGTGTGTGTGTGTGTGTGTGTGTAAACTCGGTAGGCAGAAAGGCAGCAGACTTGTTTAGTGACAGGATGGGGCTCAGGGCCCAGGGCAGGAGGCAGAAAGGTCTCTCGGAGTCCTGATTGACTGTGTGGTGACAAGTGCTCTCTGAGTTGGGGAAGAAAGGAGGTAGAGCAAGTTTGGCTCTCGAGGAAGCAGGCCACATGGTTTGCTTCTGGCAGACTGAGTCTAGCTGCTGTGCCGGCCTTGCAGTGTGGGCTCTGCCTGATAACAGCCGTCACCAGTAACAATGAAACCGCATGCCACCATACCAGTGGCATGCAGAGAACTACTGTATTTTGATATTCTGTCCTTTTGTCATTTTAACTGAGAAATTCTTCAGCCTACAGGGAGAGGAAATATATAAATAGATGAAGGAGGACACATCTTGGGTGTCTCTAACTACAAGTTAGTATTTTTACACACAGATCTAAACATACTTGGCTAATACTCAACATGTGATTAAATAAGTCAATGTTAAGATACCAGAGTCTTGAGAGAGAAGTTATTAGTCACACAGCCTTAGTAATACTGAATATAATTTCAGGGAGACATGCACATCCGGAGGGCAGGGGAGAAAAGACACAGTTCCCTGGGGAGTCGGGCGGTAGCGCAGCGGGTTAAGAGCACATGGCGCAAAGCGCAAGGACCAGCGTAAAGGTACTGGTTCGAGCCCCCGGCTCCCCACTTGCAGGGGAGTCACTTCACAGGCGGTGAAGCAGGTCTGCAGGTGTCTATCTTTCTCTACCCCCTTTATCCCTCCCCTCCTCTCTCCATTTCTCTCTGTCCTATCCAACAACGACGACAACAATAATAACTACAACAATAAAACAACAAGGGCAACAAAAGGGAATAAATAAATAAATATTAAAAGAAAGAAAGAAAGAAAGAGAGAGAGAGAGAGAAACAGTTCCCTGAAGTGAAGGAGCAAAAAACACCCACGGGCCTTTCAGCTCCTCTCCAGTTAGGAAATACTCAAAAGTTAGAATTTTCAAGGTAAATCTCCACTTCTACCAGGATTCTCAATTAAAGTCCACCTTTTAAGACAAGATATTTAACAGAAACTTAGTGTAGCCACAAGATGCTCTTAGAAATCGAGTATTAGCTTCCATGCTATGCTAGAAGAACAAAGTATTGAGAGACTGAAAAAGAAACAAATATTTAAAAATGAAAAGGGTCTCAGAAGTGGCTCAGTGGTAGAGCACAGGGCTGGCATACATGAGGCCCTGGGTTTGATCCCTGGCACCATATAAAAATGACATAGTGTTCCTTGGCTCACTCATCAACTTAAAGAAGATGAAAGGGACTAGTGGGGAAAATGAAGCAGTTAATGGTAATTTCTATTGAAAACTGAAAGGTAATGACAATACAAAGTTTCCTTTCTGTGGAACATCTGTAAGAATGGGTAAGTCGATACAGTTCATTTCCCAGTGGTGTTTGGAACCACAAGTCCAATCTGTTGAAATGGCACAAAGACAGCAAGGAACAAAGAAAATAAACAACAACAACAAAAAGGTTTTCTTTTAGAAAGTAACTCTGTTGAATTGACTTTCTCCAATCTCCTTACTTAAGCCTCTGCTCCTTAACCCACAAAAAGCTCCTCCAGGAAGGTGGATTTTATTTATTTACTTATTTATTTTTTGCTGGGTACATGCATGATGTTCATTTGTCTCACATCTAAAAATTAGAACATAACAAGCTTCTAGTCATCACTTGTTAATTTGAAACAACAAGAATTCTTTTTTTTTTCCATTGAAAGCAGATTGCAGTAGGAAAAAAGAAAGAAAAAAAGAAAACAGCATTCTTCAAGGTCATATGCTGCTGGCAAAGCTAAAAAAAAAAAGGAAAAAAAAACACCAAACAACCCACCAAAACCCTTGTAGTCCAACTTGCTTATGTTCAGCTGTGTTTACTTAGACTTAACTTGACAAAGTCTGCCTCTGATTATACTGCACAGTCATCTGCCCACAGATAAATGGATATTTCACAAACCTTTGGAGGGAATGACATTTGGCCTCCAGAATTTTGGAATAATTCACTATGTACCCTTCAATTTAAAACACCAAAAATGACCCACAGTGTGTTTTGGGGGGGGGGGTTGAAACATAAACATTTCATTTCACAAAGGGAGCATGCTCCATGACCCTGGTGACTTTCAGGTGACTTTCTACCAACGTCTGGCGCCGCTCTGGAAGGTGTGTAGCAGCCCTGGAACAGGCACGGAGAGGCAACATTCATTTCAGTCTTTTCAATAACCATCAAGATTTCAAGGAATTTCTGTAAACTGTCACTTAAAGAAAGTAACTTTCCATCATTTTCTTGCTTTCTTTTTGCAATAAGTCTCCAGAACAGAACATGCATATAGAAATAAGAGTTAACTAAATTATTTCCAGAGGCTGCATGTTGGAGTCATGTTTATGTGCTCAGTGGAAAGCCGACGCTCAGTGTTTTACCACTGTATCTTACAGTAAATGCAAAAATTTGCTTTTGGAATAACGTAAACCATTTCCGAGGAAGAGCGTCTGTTCCTGATTACTTGAGAATCGATTCTGGCCCATCATATTTTCTTTAACTACCGTTATATTTACATAACAAAAGATACACATGCTTTCTTCTTCAAACAAAGACTGTTCCAAAGGTGGGAGCACCTCTTACATTCCCCAGCGATGGATCAATAAGCCAGTCAATCAAGAGGCCTTTACTGCACGTTGCTAGCTGCTGATAACAGTCATGAACAGGAAAAGGAGTGTTCTCTACCCTCTGAAGTTTGTCTAATGAGAGATATCATAAATTGAACACATATTGTCACTGTCTAGGCTGCCTATTTTTATATTTATTTATCTTTTAATAGATAAATATAGATTATATATTTATAAATTATATATAAATATAATAGATAAATAACAGAGAGAAAGATAAAGATAGACCAACTGACTAGAGCATAAGCTTTGGCATAAGGGAGTGCTGGGGATTGAACCCAAGACCTCAGAGCCTCAGGCATGAAAGTCTTTTGCATGACCATTATGCTGTCTCCCCAGCCCAGACTGGCCACTTTTAACCTATACAGCTTGCAGAGTTCTCCCAGCACTTCTTCACTGACTCTCACTTTTATCCATAAACTGACTGAGGGGAGGGGTGGTGGGCTCTCTGTCACTCAGGTGACAGAGTCTGTCACCTGAGTCAGCTGGCAACTACTGGGTTCAATCCCCAGCAAGAGTCAATTGTTAAGTGTTTGGCTGACTGCTTTCTAGTTTCTAGTTGGGCTTTTATCGTGGTTTCCTTCGCTGGCTTCCCTGGGTGCTCTGTAAAGCGAACAGATGTAAAATGGCAGCACTGCCGTTGGAGGAGCTGTCCCTTAGACGGTTAAGCGATCACTCTGAGTCACCCAAGATGGCTCTCTGTGCATGTGCATGTGTACATGCCAAAGAAGGCACCTGTTTTCAAACATGTATGCCTTCAAGGTCAGCAACCAAACCCGCACCATGCGGTGGAGACGAGACTGTCCTCATACCAACCTCTGAGAGAGAATACACACTGAGTCCTCACTCGCTCCGAAAGCATTTGCAACCATCCTAAAAAAGGGCAGATTCCTCGGGCTCGACTTGTATACTCAGAGGACTGGGTCCAGGAACACGAGGGAGTCTGAAGCTCTCTCTGAAGCCCAGACGCAAGACAAAGCCAGAGGCATCTCCCAAGCCACTGATGGAACAGTAGCCAAGTCAAAGAGGCTGCTGAGGCGGCTGCTGCTGCTGCTGCTGCTGCTGCTGCTGCTGCTGCTGCTGCCGCTTGGAAAAAATAACCAACTTTCACAGCTTGATGCCTAGGTCCTGTGAGAGCTCTGGCTCAAAGAGGAAGGCAAGTAGGTGGTGTTAGAAAACTAAGCAGCTGAGGGTCGGCGGGGTCGGTGCTAGCGCAGTGGGTTACGTGCATGTGGCACAAAGCGCAGGGACCAGTGTAAGGATCCCGGTTCAAGCCCCCGGCTCCCCACCTGCAGGGGAGTCGCTTCACAAGGGGTGAAGCAGGTCTGCAGGTGTCTATCTTTCTCTCCCCCTCTCTGTCTTCCCCTCCTCTCTCCATTTCTCTCTGTCCTATCCAACAAGGAGTGACATCAGCAACAACAACAATAACCACAACAAGGCTACAACAACAAGGGCAACAACAGAAAAAAATGGCCTCCAAGAGCAGTGGATTCATGGTGCTGGCACTGAGCCCCAACAATAACCCTGGAGGCAAAAAAAAAAGAAAGAAAGAAAAAGAAAACTGAGCAAACTTTCCAAGCAAAAGTAGTGGGGTGGGAGGAGGGGCCTATGCCACAGTATCAAAAACTCAAGGAAGGAAAACCTGGTAGGATCAGAGGGACTTGCCCAGTGGTCTCTTATAAAGAAACATGAATATGCAAATCACATCAGATCGGAGTAAGACAAAGCTCTACACAGTAACAAGTATGGCAGATAATTGCTTATAAAAAAATGGAGGACTACAAGGATGCCTGCTTGTACATGACTTTTTTCATTCAGTCAAGGGCATCAGTGTTGTGTCTAAGTAAGCAAGACCAGCCATCGGTGTCTTTATTCTCCAAACACTGACGAACATATTTGTTTTGGACCACTGACTCAAATTTGTTTGTAGAAGATTGACAGTTGAATCAAACTTATTATATGGTCCTCTTAATGTTAGCCAAGGCAGGAAAAAGAAAAAGTAGAGGAGGAGGAGGAAGAGGAGAGAAAAAAGGAACACTTTCCCAACTGAGACTTTTGAAAAATGCCCTATATTTTCTGGTTTCATTTTTCCCAGAACTGAAACACCACAAAATAACAGCAGCTCAGTGCACTTATTTCCAGCTCAGTCAGGAAGTGCTGAGGTACATAAACATTTTTTTTTTCACTTTTTAACAAGAAGGTGACCAACAATTTCTTAGTCTTCCAAAAAAGCTTCAAGTTTGGAATACATTTTGGTTGAAATGTCAGCAAAAGAATTTACTCATCGTTCAAAAAAGCACTTTTTCTTTCCAACCTTGGAATCTATGTAGAAACTGTGTTGTGAATGGAATTACAAAAAGGCTCAGAGCCACCAAAGAGAACCCAGACTACAGTTCCTAAGAGTTCTGTCAAGAAGCTTTCTGTGGAAATGGGAAATCACAAGGAGCATTTTCAAATACTTTCACACTCATTATCTGCAGCTCTGTGATAGAGCTATTTCCCCCATATCTTAAGAGATACAGAAATAAATAAGTTTGATGATTTATCTAATGCTTCTCAGTTAGTGTGGGGCGGGTGGGGGGGGAACTGAACTCAGATCTTCAAAGTCTTACTCATTATCGTCAGACATTGCTAAAAACCGCAAAGCAGCATTCTATGTACACAACAAGAAAATGCTGGGAGTATGCCACCAAGGTCAGAAGCAAGACAAGAATGCCAGCTCTCAGTACTACTGTTTAAGAATGCATTCGAAGCACTATTAGAATAATTCAACGGGGAGACAGAAGGCGGTACTTCTGATGGCAGGCACCCTAAACAGAACAGTGATGCAAAGTGAACTGGGGAGGAGAAGCAATAACAGAAACTAGAACTCCTACCTTCTGCACCCCAAAAACAACTCTGATCTATAGTCCCGGTGGGGGAAAAGTAATAGAAGGAAGAGGAGAAGAAGGCCCTGAACTCCAGCTCCATCAGATCCCAGAGGACAAAAAGGGGAGAGATATTTGGATGTAGTGACAGGGTTATGTGTGGCTTGGAGGGAAGAGAGGACTGGACCTGGGAGAAAAAGGGGGCAACTATGTGCAGATGTAGACAGACAGTTGTAGGGATGATGGTTAACCCATGCCTGCAACCGTAGGAGAACTGCAGCGGTCTGCCATGGAGGGGCTTGGGATTCAGAACTTGGTGGTGGGAACAGTGTGGAATTACACCCCTGCTGACATGTAATTTTGTAAATCAACATTGAATCACTAATTAAATTTTAAAAAAGTGGCCTGGGGAGCTGAGGTAGGAATGCCATGCACCTTCACCTGTGGGGACCTGAGGAGCCACAAGGATTAGACTTAGCCTGGAGAAATACGAACTGATAAACCAGAGACAACAGGAGGGAGGATTTAGGCAGCTCATACCAACCAGGAAGCCCTCGAGCTGGAGGCATTTCTCCTCCTCAGAAACGGCCCCATTTTTGGTGGGTGGGAGTAGATACTGACATCTACTAAGCACCCTCTTAACTCCTTACTAATACATTTTCTCTGAATATGCAGGTGGTTTCTGTGCTTAGTAAAGCTTTCCATCACTGGGGGAAGAATTTGGAAGGTCCAGAAGTGGGATCCTGCACTCGCCCCAGGAACCTTGGAATTCCATGTAACAAGCCAAGAAAGAAATGCACAGGAAAAAAAAATCAGAAAGAAGTGAAGGCCATCACTACTTGCAAATATACATTTGTATTAATAGACAATACAAGAAAGTCAACTGAAGACTATCAAAAATCATGAGCAAATTCACAGTGGTAGCAGAGTACAATATTAATACAAAAACCAGTAGTTTTATTGTACCACATCTTTTAAGATCCAGTTACATGTAACAACAAAGATACAAAAGAGAGAAAATGCCTAGGAATGAACTTCACAAGAAATGTGCAAGACCTACTTAAGGCATTTCAAAAACATCATTAGCAAGTGGCCACACAAGAAGGCATGGGCAGACACATCAAGTTTCTGGATAAGATGATTCTGCAGCCTAAAAATAACAGTTTTCTATAATTAATTCCTAAGTGTAACACAATCCCAATAAATATAACAGTAGGGCTATTTTTTTGAGTAGACAAGTTGATTCTAAAACTAACATGGGAAAATAAATAAACGGGGCTGAGTGGTGAGCACACATTGTTACAATGCACAAGGATGCAGGTTTGAGCCCCCGGTCCCCGGTTACAATGCACAAGGATGCAGGTTTGAGCCCCCGGCCCCCGGTTCCTTCCTGTAGGGGGAAAGCTTTGTGAGTGGTAAAGCAGGGCTGCTCTGTCTCCCTCTCTATCTCCCCCATCCTCATGATTTCTGTCTTTCTAGCCAACAAATAAATAAAGGTAATTAAAAAAAATAAAGAAAACCAGAAGAGCAGGGAGCCAGGCAGTGGACACCAGCTGAGTGGATGCATTACCACGTTCCAGGCCTGGGTGAGAGCCCTGCCCCCCACAGCCTGCGGGGGAAGCTTCAGGAGTGGTGAAGCAGGTCTGCAGATAGCCATCTTTTGCTCTCTCCCTCTCTCCCTCTCCATCCCCTCTCAATTTCTCTCCATCACATCTATTAAATAAACAAAATGGGGAGTCGGGTGGTAGCGCAGTGGGTTAAGTGCATGTGGCGCGAAGCACAAGGACCGATTTAACGATCCTGGTTTGAGCCCCCGGCTCCCCACCTGCAAAACAGTCGCTTCACTGGTGGTGAAGCAGGTCTACAGGTGTCTAGCTTTCTCCCCACCCCCAATTTCTCTCTGTCCTATCCAACAACAGCAGGAACAACAATAATAATAGCCACAGTGATGAAACAACAAGGGCAACAAAAGCGGAAAAAATGGTCTCCAGGAACAGTGGATTTGTGGTTCAGGCACCAAGCCCTGGCAATAACCCTGGAGGCAAAAAAAAAAAAAAAAAAAAAGGAAAAAAAATGAAGAAAAAATAAAGGGAAAAAACTGGTCACCAGGAGCAATGGACTGTATTGCTGGCAATGAGGTCCAGGTGATAACCCTAGTAGCAATAAAATAAAATAAAGACTTTTTTAAAGATTTAGAAAAGTTGTGGGGAAAAAAAGGAGGGAGAATAAGAATAGATATCACACACATTCTAATGCCTCAATAATTAGAACGATGTGGAGACTGGAACACAAGTAGAAAAAGAATCAATAGAAAAGTGTAGAAAACAAAATGGACTTGATTTTGAATGTTTTTCCAGGTAGGGAGGGAGGAGGAAAAAGACAGACTGACTACTAACACATGGTATTCATAAAATGGGGTAGTTGTATGGAAAGAAAGGAGTTGGACATTTTCTTCATGCCATATTCAACCACACCTCAAATGAAGACACTTTCCAAATAGATGAAAGATAGAAGGCAGAAACGGAGACCACAGAAGTGCTAGGAGGAAACACAGACCACTTCCCAGGAAGGATGTTCTATCGCTGAAAACCTAGAAGCCGTGAGAGAACATCTAATGTCGCCCTGGGAGACGGCTCAGCAGGTGAGGTTTCTGCTGTAGCCTGTGTGATGCCGTAGGCTCACTCCCCAGCACCATGAAGAGTACCATGGATCCCAGGTAGAGCCCCCGGCTCCCCACCTGCAGGGGGGTTGCCTCACAAGTGGTGAAGCAGGTCTGCAGGCGTCTTTCTCTTCCCTCCACTATCTTCTCCTCCTCTTTCAATTTCTCTCTGTCCTATCCAACAACAGCAACAACAAAAATAGGAAAAAATGGCCACCAGGAGCAGTGGATTTGAAATGCTGGCACTGAGCACCAGTAATAACACTGGAGACAAAAAAAAAAGGCTATATGGAGGGAGGCGGTGGCACACCTGCTAGAGGACTGTGCAGGAAAACCCCAGTTCGAAGTCCACAATCCCCACATTCAAGGAGAGAATGCTGCAGGTCTCTCTCTCCCCAACCCTTCTATTTCTGTCTCCATCAAAAGGGGGGGAATAAATATTGTGACTGTTACTACTTCACTTTGCTATTGGAGGCCAAATCAAAAGCATAAGTCTAGCTTATTTGGACCTGTGTGCTCTGACATGACTACCATGAAGGAGGCGTCTTTTATTTATTGTGGTAAAAAAAAAAAATTTATACCACATCAAAGTGACCATTTAACCTCACCTGTGAAAAGTCCTGTGTGACACTGCCACACTAAAATCCACCCAGGCTTAACTGTTCACGTTTCTCTTTGAAGTGTAAAAGAAACTAAAATGAAAACATTTTTTTTCTTAAGATTTATTTTTATATGCATGATACTATGAGTCACTCTTTTTTTTTTCATTCTTTGTGTCTTTGAGAGAAAGAGGAGGAAAAGAGACAGGCAGAGAGGCGATAACTTGAGGTTGAAGAGCATGAAGAGAAGAGACCAAAAAAGAGCATAAAAATTCAACCACTTCCAGACCCGCCCTCTGTGCTTCAATACCACTGTTTCTCCACCCTGACAATTATTTGCCACAGCTTGGCATCCACACGCACTAAATATAGGCTAATTCCATGCAAAGCTAACTTAATAAGTTTTCAATTTCAAAGAAAAAGGAATCAAACGCTCTTCCTGGTCTACCAAAAATGTTCCTTCAGTAAATACATTTGTACTTATCAAGGAAAATTAATTTTTTTGAAACATGTTTTTTCAAAATCGAAGTTTTTATCCTATAAAAAAAATTCTGTGTGAAAGCACAGTGACTTATGCAATAACCGTGCAGATCAGACTCACCCAGCTACACATTATTCCACTGTAAACTACTGTCGGCTTCGGAGCCTTAAAAAAAGTAGACAGAGGGGGGTTGGGTGGCAGTGCAGCAGGTTAAGCGCACATGGTGCAAAACTCTATGAACCCACGTAAGGATCCTGGTTCGAGCCCCCAGCTCCCCACCTGCAGGGGGGTCACGTCACAGGTGGTGAAGCAGGTCTGCAGGTGTCTATCTTTCTCTCCCCCTCTGTCTTCCCATCTCTCTCCATTTCTCTGTTCTATCCAACAACAACGACAACAATAACAACAATAAATAAGGGCAACAAAAGGGAAAAAATAGCCTCCAGGATCGGTGAACTCCTAGTGCAAGCACTGAGCCCCAGCAACAACCCTAGAGGCAAAAAAAAAAAAAAAAAAAAAAAAGGACAGTGAAGGTCAGGAGGTAACTCACCTGGTTAGACTTATGCACAATGATGATATTTATTGTTATTACTATTATTATTATTTATTATTATTATTTTGAAGGTCTTTCTCCTCTAAGGTGTTCTTTTCTGTTTTCTCAGGGTTTCTTCTGTCTTTACCATTTCTACCTTTTTACACCTGGCATGAGATCATACATAGACTTTCTTCTGGACGATCGGCTTTCAAAATCAGACCTTAGTTCTTTATCAAGCTAGACTCATCGGGCACACAGTCAGACATTACGACAGACCAGCCGTCTCTCCCAGGAAAATAATTCACATATTACTTGCTTCAATTCCCCCACTTTAAATGCCCAGGGATGAAAATACAGACATGATTTGAGCATCACCTGACATTGGCTGAACCGTTTTATCAATGTCAAAAAAAAAAAAAAAGAATACTTGGAGAGACTGTTCCTGATGAACCAGTTAGAGATGACACAATGTACCTGGAGTTGCTCCTTTGGTTAAACATTAATTTTCAGGATTGATTGAAGATTTGTTTACAATATAAAGTTTTAGGGGTACAGTTTTACACCTCTCCATGTGTTTAAGATTCCCCCAAAACTCCAGTGTCATTACACCAACAAGGCAAGGTCCCTCGACCCACCCCTGCTACCTCCTCTCCGGCTTACTCTGATAGTCATCAGTCTTAGAATCAGATGGATGACTATTACTTTTGTTTTAGTTAATTGTGTTCCACGTGAGTAAAAACCAGCCGGTGATTGTTTTCCACTTTCTTCCTTACTCCACTTTGCACCATCACCTCTAGTTCTACCCCTTTTGGCTCAAAAGACACCATGTCCCCTTTTTGAGGGCCCAAGTAATAGTTTACTGAGAACATATTCATTCCTCCTCCAGAGTAGTCTCCCTCTTCCTCCTCCTCCCCCACCCCTTCTTTTTTGGAATTCCCATGCGGTGGTGTGCTGGGGGCTCAAGCAGGCGTCCTCCCAGGGGAGGTATCTCACTGGATGAATATATATATATATATAATTTTTAATGGAAAAGATGGCAGAGTACTGTTCAATTCTGGTGTAACATGGTACCCAGGGGCAAACCTGGAGCCTCAGGCATGCAAATCCTGTCTTCTGAGAAGTTAACCTCTCTCCCTGGCCGACCAGTGATATTTCGAAGTTACTTCATTTTACTGAAAAAGAAATTTCCTTCAAAAATGTGGTTTGTTCTTTTTTTAAAAAAATTTAAAAATATATTTACTTATTTATTCCCTTTTGTTGCCCTTGTCGTTTTATTGTTGTAGTCATTATTATTATTGATGTTGTCCTTGGTGTTGGATAAGACAGAGAGAAATGGAGAGAGGAGGGGAAGACAGAGAGGGGGAGAGAAAGACAGACACCTGCAGACCTGCTTCACCACTTGTGAAGCGACTCCCCTGCAAGCAGGGAGCTGGGGTCTCGAACCGGGATCCTTACACTGATCCTTGCACTTTGTGCCACCTGCGCTTAACCCGCTGCGCTACTGCCCGACTCCCGAATGTGGTTTATTCTATTCCAGTCCTATTCCTGGTTTTCAAAGATGATGATAATCTTTTTTTATTGTCAAATAACAAGTCAAAATGCAACTATGCTTGCCAGAATACCCTAGAAACGGGCAAATTTTAACAACAGTGCTTTGAAGTTATAGCCAGGCACCAAGGAGGGAAGGTTCTTTTAGAATAACACATCAAAAAAATATGAATCAAATGGAAAACAATAAGCTAAAAGACTCCTGTCCTAAAATTGCTATCTACTTTGTTATACCACTGAATGTCATTTTCTTATTTCTTTAATTTTTTTATATTTATTTATTCCCTTTTGTTGCCATTTTTATTATTGTAATTATTGTTGTCATTATTGATGTTGTTGTTGTTGGATAGAACAGAGAGAAGTGGAGAGAGGAGGGAAGACAGAGAGGGGAAGAGAAAGACTCCTCTGCAGGTGGAGAGCCGGGGCTCAAATTGGGATCTTTACGCAGGTCCTTGTGCTTTGTGCCATTTGCACTTAACCCACTGCGCTACTGCCCGACTCCTATTTCTTTAATTTTTTAAAAGAATTTATTACTGGATAGAGATGGAGACAAACTGAGTCGGGAAGGGGAGACAGAGGAGAGAGAGGGAGAGAGAGCTGCAGCTGATTCCCGTTGGGGATCAGGGGTGTGAACCTGGGTCCTTGCACACTATAGTGTGTGCTTAACCAGGTGTGCCACCGCCTGGCCCACTCACTAAATGCTATTTTCTACATCAACATCATGGCTTTATTTATTTATTTATTTATTTACTTACTTATTTTTCCCTTTTGTTGCCCTTGTTGTTTTTCATTGTTGTTGCAGTTATTATTATTATTGCTGTTGCTGATGTCATTGTTGGACAAGACAGAGAGAAATGGAGAGAGATGGGGAAGACAGAGGTGGAGAGAAAGATAGACACCTGCAGACCTGCTTCACCGCCTGTGAAGTGACTCCCCTGCAGGTGGGGAGCCTGGGGCTTGAACCCAGATCCTTCTGCCAGTCCTTGCACTTTGTGCCACGTGCGCTTAACCCGCTGCGCCACCGCCCGACTCCATGGCTCTTCTTTTTAACAGTACAGGTATCACTTGCTCCATAGTGTACATAAGCATAAACCAAAGTGGGTCCTATGGAATCCATGGATCAGTTCTCCTCCCTCTCCCCACCCTGAAGCTTCAAGACCAGCCCCGATTTCTAGACTGACCAGGTGACTGGAAAGGACAAGTCCACTAGCATGGTGTCCAGGGACCTTATCCACACCAGCTTTCCCGACCCACTGCACGCCTGCAGCAGTTATGGATGGCTCTGTGCCTAGTCTCCAACTCTGCTCCCAAAAAGTTCTCAACTAGGGGCAGGGTAGTGGTCCACTTGGAAGAGCACACACGTAGCCATGTGCAACAACCTGGATTCAAGCCCCCAGTCCCCAGTGCAGGGGGGAAGCAGTGAGGCAACGTTGCCGGTGTCTCTGCTTCTCCCTATCTCTCTCAAAAACAGAAAGGAAAAGAAATGGCTTCCTGGAACAGTGGAGTCATGCAGGCCCCGAGCCCGTTATGACCCTAGTGACCAAAAGGAAAAAAAAAAGAGGGGAAGAGGAGAGGGGGTGGGGAGGGGAGGGAGGAGAAGAGGGTGGAGGAGGAGGAGGAGAAGAAGGAAGAAGAATAGAAGAAGAAGGGGAGGAGGAGGAGGAAAAAGAATGGAAGGAGAGTTCTCAAATGCACAGCCGATCTAGAACCAATCTTCAAATGGGATTCCAAACCTTGCGAGGAGTGGAGGTTATTGGGTCTCGGCGAATGCCAGAAGCCCCTAGAGTCATAGACAGACAGAGGTGAAGAACATTACTGGCCATGGACCATCACAAACACATTATAAGGAACGTTATGGCCTACAAGAAACCCCCTCCTCCAGACTGCTTCGCACCAAAGTTGGGGCTGGGATGCAGTTGAGGAGAGCTGGACCCCAGTTACAGGCTGTTGCCAACAAAGAATCTGGAGGTGCTGAAACAACTAGGGAGTTAAGGGGGTGATGAGGAGTGAGTGGAAGGGGGCAAGTGGATGCAGGGAGACGCTGCCAGGCACACAGAGAACAGCAGACAGGGCAGGGTCCCCGGAGACCGAGATAAAGCTGTGGGATCCCCATGAAGTGAGGTGAGCTGTGGGGGTGGAGGGCCCACTCCTGCTCTCTTTGAATTTTCCATAAGAACTACTATGGGGATGGGGCCAGGCAGTGGTGCGCCTGGTTAAGTTACAGTGTTCAAGCCCCTGGTCCCCACCTGCAAGGGGGAAAGTTTCACAAGTAGTGAAGCAGGGCTGCAGGTGTTTCTCTGTCTCTCTCCCTCTCTATAGCCTCCTCCCCTCTCAATTTCTGTCTCTGTCCAGTAATAAATAAATAAATACAAACAAATAAAAACACTACTACAGGGCATCTGAGGTGGCGGGCAATATCACCGTCTGGTATTTGAAGCAGGGAGAATGTTTCCTATCTTACCTGACATGCAGCACATCTGGGACCACCTGTGTGGGATGGTGACATGAGTCTGCAGCAGCCCTTAGGGGAGGACACAGTGGCCCACGGCTCAAAGGCAGAGCCCTTGGGCATCTTGAGAAAGCCTCAGTGGGGACCCACCTTCAGCAGCGCAGAACAGTGTCCTATTTAGATCTTTACCAGAGAGACCCCTCTGCTGTCTACAACATTCTTCTGGAAGGAAGGAGTCAGAGCTTTTTATCTGCTTCCAGAGCAGGAAGAGCTCCAAAAAAGTAAAGAGTCAGTGCTTCAGAGAGTTCTTACTCTGTAAATGATCTCAGAAAAAAGTTGAGTACACTTAACCAGGATGGAAAACACCGTAAAATTGAGTGGAAAGAGGCCGGGTGAGGTGCTGAGACTCAACGTCTCTTCCTGGCTTGGCTATTAAATAGCCGTACGTCAGAGGGTCACTCCCTCCCACCCTGCAAGAAAGCGGGAATAATCATCCTTATTTTTACCTCACAGCGTCATAATGAAGATAGACGAAAATAGCAGATGTCAGACCCCCTTCTACAGCGACGCACTGTATTATTAGGCCTCAGCTGGCACCAGGCTTGCTGACCCAGAATAGTAAGAACAAAAATGACCTTAGTGAAAATATTTTTACGATTTAATCATGGATATTACCCCTTCGTCTTGCCACCATAAACAGTGGCTTTGGGTCGGGAAGGATATTTTTATCATCCATCCGACGTTTGGAGCGCCACTGTGTTCTGGCCTCCCTTTACAACTTTTGCTTTTGTGATTTTTGATTTCCTCAGTTGGTGAGTGTGTCAAAGTTGTGCAGGACGTTCAATCTTACTCAGGGATTAAGTCATTCATGAGCGGAGTCCAGTGGGAGGAACAGCTTCAAAAACACAACCAGCCTTGCTGCTACTCCAGCATTCCTCCCACTTTGCAGTCACTTCTGCCATAGTTATGATTTGTAGTCTGTCTGGCACTGAAAAACCGAACTGCAGTTGCTGTGGTTTAAATGAAATGTATCGACAGCAGCTTGGAGCCATGTTTTAAAATGTTCCATGTCATTTTAGGTCAAGGACAAGATTGTAAAAATGAAAAGAAAACTTTGGCTTTAATTCGAGATTAAAAGTGAATGTTATTGTTATTATTATTTTTGTGCGTGTAAGGGATGCTACTGAATCTCACTTTTGGAGAAAATATTTGAAATTAAAAATAAATAAATAAAAATTTCCCTGAAGGAGCAGTCTTCATGAAATGCAGGGAGATCAAAAACCAAGCACACACACTCACATGTAAAGACAACATTTTTGTGGTTTCTAAACTATGAGAGTCACAGTTCATCTACTCAGTGTTATGTTTCCAGTGCTTTCTTTCAGTTACATTTTATGACCAGGATATAATATTTTAATAGACATTCCTGCTGACACAATGACAAGTCTAATAAAAGCCAGTTCATACTGGTTGGTCAACCTTAAGTCGAAGAAAAAAAAAAAAACCCAGTAGCTTAGAATCACCACTTAAGACACAAAGACACTGAAAACTACACTAGTCACACAACAAAAAGGGCACACTGGAGGATTATTTTAAATGATCAAGTTCTTAAAATTTGATTCAACGCGGGAGTCGGGTGTAGCGCAGCGGGTTAAGTGTATGTGGTGCAAAGTGCAAGGACCAGCAGAACGATCCCGGTTCGAGCCCCCGGCTCCCCACCTGCAGGGGAGTTGCTTCACAAGCAGTGAAGCAGGTCTGCAGGTGTCTTTCTCTCCCCCTCTCTGTCTTCCCCTCCTCTCTCCATTTCTCTCTGTCCTATCCAACAACAATGACAGCAATAACAACAACAACGATAAACAAGGGCAACAAAAGGGAAAAGAAAGTAAGAGTTAAAAAAAACTGATTCAATGCAAACTTAGTATTTTGAAAATAAAAGGAAACATAAAACAGAACTTGGACTGGGTTTAGTGTATTATACCAAAGCAAAGGACACTGGTGGGGAGGGGACCTAGGTTGGGGGTGACAGTGTTTAGCAGAAAACTAAGAGATTTTATATATGTATCAACAACTGTATTTACTTTAAACTATTAATGACCCCAATTTGGAAAAAAATCAAGGTGTACTAGCTCTCGTTCTGTTTACCTCGCTCTGACAGGTCTGACCTTCCTAGCTCTCAGAACTGCATGGGAAGGCTGCCTCTGCTGGGCCACTTCCGTGTCCTGGAATCTCTCTCGCCTGAACAAAGACATTCTATGCTCCTTCTCAGGGTTTCTAAGCGTGGAATGCCATGGCTCTGTCCCGGAGAGAAGGTGCCAACCTAGTGACAGCATCTCCACCCTCAGATGCCAGGACGCTGAAGCAAAGACCCGCAGTGAGGTCTGGTGGAGGTGTGCCCTGTAGAGTATACATGCTACTGTGTGCAAGGACCTCGGTTCAAGGCCCCAGGTCCCCACCTGGGGATGGGGAAAAGCTTCACAAGCAATGAAGCAGTGCTGCAGGTGTCTTTCTCTTTCCTTCTCCAACTCCCATCTTCCTTTTCATTTTCTCAGTCCTATCAAACAAAAAAAGAATAGTTTTTTATAACTGTTGGGAGCAGTGAATTTGCCCAGCAGACACCAAAGTCCAGTGATAATACTAACAGCAGTCTGGAGAACTCTCAGACGGCTAGCAATGGACCTATCCTATGACCCTACAATTCCTCTCCTGGGGATATATCCCAAGGAACACAACATACCCACCGCAAAAGATGTGTGTACATCTATGTTCATAACAGCACAATTTATAAGAGCCAAAACATGGAAGCCACCCAGGTGTCCAACAACAGATGAGTGGTTGAGAAAGTTGTAGTCCATATACACAATGGAATACTACTCAGCTATTAAAAATGGTGAATTCACCTTCTTCACCTCAACTTGGACAGAGCTTGAAGGAATCATGTTAAGCGAGATAATCCAAGGAGAGAAGAGTGAATATGAGATGATCACTCTCACAGACAGAAGCTGAGAAATAATAACAGAAGGGAAACCCAAAGCAGAACTTGGATTGGAGTTGGTGTATTGCACCAAAGTAAAGGACTCTGGGGCGGGGGGAGCTTTCAGGTCCTGGTGCATGATGGTGGGGAGGGCCTAGGCTGGGGGTGAGAGTGTTTTACTGAAAACAGAGAATTTTTGCACATGTTCCAACTACTATATTTGCTCTAAAGAATTAATCCCCCCATAAAAAAGATGGAGTCACGAAGCTCATCTTACTCTTCTAGAAGGGAAAAGTAAAAGGTTGGCCCAATGAGGCTACAGTGTACTCACAGACCCAGTCGCTGAAATACGTACAAATTCTGCTCTCATAATAAGCGTGGCAAATGGGCTGATAATGGTACCCGGTCCAGGATACCGAATGAAGAGTGTAGAGTGCCTGCCTCGTGCTCAGAGCCCGATAGCTGCCTGCCATCACTGCCTTCATTGTCCGAGTATAAACTAGTCTGACCATGCTGTTCTCACCCCCTCACTGGTGTCAGCTGTCCTGTGTGCAGAGTGATCAGGGCACAGGTAACCCCATCACCTCTGGAGCACTGAAGGCGCATATGGGCTGGGGACCAAGCACAGCGGGAGACAAGAGTTGTTTGAAGGTAGGCCGAAATGAGCCAAAAAAGAGGAGAAAAAGAGGAGGAGGATCTCTTGAAAATAAACTGCCATCTTTGTTGCTTTCCCCAGGTTTGAGGAGAAAGAGGAGGAGGGGGAGGAGGAGGGGAGGAGGAGGAGGAGGAGGAGGAGGAGGAGGAGGAGGAGGAGAAGGAGAAGGGAGAAAAGTCAAGAGTTTTAGAATCAACCGTATCTGGAGTTTGAGTCCTGGTTCTGTAGCTTAACAGCTTACAGAGGCCAACTCCGCCACTCCCATCTGCTTTTCTCATCTTTAGAATAAGGATGGTTACACATTCATTGTGGAGTTACCACACGTGCAGGTTAGGGCAATGCCAGGCACACAGCCAGTGGCAGCTGTTACCACCACACACACCACTGAGAACTATTGAGTCACCTACCTTGGAAATGAAAGCGCCTGTCACCAGATGCTTGTCTGCATGTTAAGGTGCCTGCCTTGTGTTATGAGATAACATGTACATACCATTGAGAAAAGCAAGGTTAATTCAACATGTAAAGAGAATACTTGTGTGTGTGTGTATTTCATACATATGTAAATAATTATGTAAATCTAAATTAACCTGTTTAGACAAGATTTGTTTACTCAGTTTACAGACTGTCTATGCCAAAAACACTTAAAGCAGCATGCTTTGTATGCCCTATAATGAAAAGATCACTAACAATGCTGCTCGTTGTCTAAACATTTGAGGTTGAACGGGCTAAACCTTATCCAAATGCCCCTAAGTGATCTCTCTGGGGTGGGCAGAACGCTGCCCCTAGGACTCTCCCCGCTGGTCTTACACACATCTGTTACGGAGCATCTGCTTAGAAGTCACTTTGCCGGTGTAATTACCACCACCAATCAGTTGGCCTTAGATGAGGGGAGATTACCCTGGATTATTTGAGAGAACTCAGTGTCATCACATGAGCCCTTAAATGTAGAACTTTTCCTTGATTGGGGGCAGAGGAGGAAGCAGAAAGATTCAAGCAGGAGCAGGGCTCCATGTCTGGTACCAGGATGAGAACACGGAGGGTACAAGGAGAAAGGAATGCAGAGAAATGTTAGAAGCCGAGAAGCCATGGAACAGGGACCTCAGCTCCATGACCCACAGGAAATGGACCAGCCCAACAGTCTACATGAGCTTTGTGGTTGGGTTCTTCCTCAGAGCTGCCAAGTGTGCTCCTCACTTTGACACCAAAGCCTGGTGAGCCCCTGAGCAGACAAGCTTGTCACGCCATGCCAGCCTCCTCACCTAGAGAATTGCCAGCAAGCCGGTGGTTCAGATGTGCCTACTGTCCAGTGGTCTACTGTTGGGCATGGCGCACACGCAAGCCCACATACTTCCCTCTGCCTGACAACCTCAGCTGTGGGTTTGGAGTCCCAGCTAGTTCATCAGAGATCAGCATACTCCATCTTCGACTCTGGAGTGCAGAGCTGGTGGTCACTGCCAAGGTCAGTGCCGTGATCTCAGGCCGTCCTGCCCTCCTTCCTCTCAGGGGCTTCACTTAATATTTCCTTAGACCAAGGGCCCGGATCTGCTGTCTGTCAACATCTCGTACAGAGGACGGAAGGGATCATCGGAAAGGAAAACCCTTCCAAGCCCTCTTATTCCAGGAGGACCCTGTGCAGGGAGGCGCTGTGATGGCTGGCTGAGAACGAGGTCTGCCCCTGAGGGAGATCGGCTACTGATCACAAGCCAAGTCCTTGGCTTCATCCGAGTGGCTGTGCCAGGCCACTCCTCAGAGAATCCAGAGAGACCCACCCAGTGGGGCAGAGTGTCTAGCAAGGCAACACTGAAATCATCGCATGCACAGCACGCTGGAGATGTCTGTGTGTCTCACAGAGGAGGATACCGGTCTACGAGAGTTACTGGGGACAGTGACCCCTGTTGATATTGTAAGACAGGAGCAGGAGGCAGAGAGAGAGACACAGAGACACCACAGCTGGGCTCGAACGTGGGTTGTGCATACACCAAACAGCGCACTATTCAAGTGAGCTAGTCGGCTGACCCACAGTGATCCCGCTTCAAATTCATTACTGGATGAGCAACACTGAAGATAATCGAATGAATCCACTATCTGGTCGACTTAGCTACCACTGACTGAAATATGGAGAATCTTGACAGATAAGCCCTAAACCAAGATGGCACACTTTTTTTTTTTTTTTTTTTTTTGCTGTCAGAAGGTAGAAAGGAGAAGGAGGGAGGGAGGGAGAGGGAGAGAGAGAGAGAGAGAGAGAGAGAGGGAAGAAGGAAAGAAGGAAGGAAGGAAGGAATAGAGAGATAAAGAGAGGGACGGGGGTCGGGTGGTAGCTCAGCGGGTTAAGCACACATGGCGCAAAGCACAAGGAATGGCATAAGGATCCCGGTTTGAGCCCCCGGCTCCCCACCTGCAGGGGAATTATTTCACAGGCGGTGAAGCAGGTCTGCAGGTGTCTGTCTTTCTCTCCCCCTCTCTGTCTTCCCCTCCTCTCTCCATTTCTCTCTGTCCTATCCAACAACAACGACATCAATAACCACAACAATGTTAAACAACAAGGGCAACAAAAGGGAAAATAAATAAATATAAAAGGGAGGGAGATGGCCTCCAGGAGCAGTGGATTCATGGTGTAGGCACTGAGCCCCAGCAATAACCCTGTAGGCAAAAGAGAGAGAGAGAGAGAGAGAGAGAGAGAGAGAGAAAGGAGGAAGGAAAGAAGGAAGAAAAAGAAAGAAAGGAGGAAAGAAAGAAAGGTGGGAGGGAGGAGAAAGAGAAACAGAGAAGGCAAAGATATTTAGACATTTTTTCAAAATGAATTACATATGCTAAATGAGACACTAAAGGGACAGGCAGTGCCCCCCCCCCCTCTCTCTCTCTGTCTCTCTCCTACCAGCGCACTGCTTAATTCTGGCTATTGGCGATGCTGGGGATTGAACCTGTAGCCTCTCACATAAAGAGTCCTGTGTGCTACCACTTTGCACCTCCTTGGCCTCTCAAATATGCATATTTTGTTTATATTTATTTATTTGCCATCACTGAGGCTTCAGTACTCTGGGTGGATTTTTCCAGAGAAAGGACAGAGAAGGAAAGACATACCAGCAACAAAGCTTCCTTGGTCCTGGTGGGGGCTGTGCTGGAACCTGGGGACATGATCAAGCAGGCACCTCCAGGCTGGGCCATCTTGCTGACCCACACATCTTAATGAGCACTTCATGGCTATAATGTCTGTGAAATGTGATAACCCTTTCCTTCCCCTGATATCTCTTTAGGCTGCTGTCTAACTTTAATTAACTACACTGGTAGCACAAGCCAAGACTTATTAAAAGTGATCCAAGTTCGAGAGGGTAAGAAAACAACACGAGGCATATGATTATTTTATGCTCCATTAATTGATAATTTGGTTTGGAGAAAGGATTGGCAAAAAGGAATGGAATTCTTAGCTCCTTGTTTTTACTTAAAAATTCCCAGCAATACTCACTCAAACAAAGGACGTAAGTTTTCCACTGGAAAGACGAAAAGAATGTCCGTGCAGCATGCCCTACCACAGGCTTCACGACACAGTGAAACTGTAGTCACTGACTTCTAATCACATTTCCACAGTACAGTATATTAGGTGCAAAACTGCCAAGTGCACTATTTCATATTAGCATAATTACAGGCTTTTAAAAAAATCGAGCTCACTTATATTTAGCTCTCTTTAAGCACTGTAGTTCGGAAGGTTTTACTCATCATACTGTTTATGTGCATGACAAACATCAGGAATTTTCCAGGAGTTTCCATGCTCTACTCGGCACACAATTACTCTGTATCTGTGACTCCTTTGCTATTCAGAATCTGTGTGATTTTGAATGTGTGCAAATCCCCCTCTGCCCCCCGTGAGGACCCTCAGAAACATCTTTTGTGCTCTGTTCATTCACAAAGTCGGTATCACTTTCTCCTTTAAGAGAATGTGCTTTGGAGCTCCACTTCCCCAGAGCCCTTCCCCACTAGGGAAAGAGAGAGAGACAGGCTGGGAGTATGGATCGACCTGTCAACGCCCATGTTCAGTGGGGAAGCAATTACAGAAGCCAGACCTTCCACCTTCTGCACCCCACACTGACCCTGGGTCCATACTGCCAGAGGGATGGAGAATGGGAAAGCTATCAGGAGAGGGGATGGGATATGGAGTACTGGTGGTGGGAATGGTGTGGAGTTGTACCCCTCCTATCCTAGGGTTTGGTAAATGTCTCCTTTTTAAAATAAATAATACTCCTTAGACAGGTCACGGGGCCAGACTACTGAGGGCTTCAAGAAAAGAAACCGAAGATGTTAACAGGGGCAGGGGAGAGAATCAGGTGACTAACTCATCTCTAGGGAGGTCAGGGCTGCTGTTGAAAAAAGTGGTGGTGGTGTTCTTGGAAAACGAGATTAAGATTTGAAAACTAACAGACTATTTTCAGTAGAAAGACTGACTGGCAGAGCGGATCGGGGACTGAGGGAGATGGCTCAGCAGGAGGGCACCTGCCTTGTGTATGAGGTCCTGGGATCGATTCCCAACACCACACAAGAACATCAGATAGAAGACAAGTGGAGCTCCATGGATGGTGAAAGCAGTGTTTGATGTTCTCTCTGTCTCTGTTCATGAGTGAGCCATCTGGAAGGGAAAGCTGAGAAGGAAGGGCAAGAAGCGTTGAGGGATGACCAAGAACCAAGGATTTCTAGGTGCAAAATCACGTCGCAGTGGCTTCCTGGAAAGCTCCCAATGATCAGAAACAGCCAATACCCCCACTCTAGTCACATTTTTCCAATTAGGAATAAAAGATGACATATTTGTTCAGCTAATTTCACAAGCTCAGCATTACCTCTCATATTAAAGTTGAGCAGGGGGAGCATAGGGTGGGGGGAAGAGTTGTAGACAAATCTCATGTGAGGGTTTTGATAAAAAATTATTAGAAAAAAATGTGGGTAAACTGAATCCAGAAATATTTCCAGAGAGTAACATATCCTGAGGGAATATAGGTTTCCCCAAGAATTCAAGGCCAGGTAGACACTAGGGAATTCACTCTGTATAAACTCAATGAGGGTCTTAAAAGTCTAGGAAATCCCACCTCAGAAGTGCTACAGGCTATTTAGCTCTGTGTGATTAGAAGAGTTTCTTGGTAAATAATCTAGGAATGTAAATGTAAAATGCCCATACAAGTAATTTTCTGCACACATTATGCTCACTGGGGAGAGCAGAGCAAGTCCCTGTACAGCCTGCCCTTGTCACTATTGTTCAACATGGCCAATGAAACACCAGGAGAGAGGGGGGAAGGGGAGAGGGAGGAGGAGACTGTATAGAATGTACTATGTGAAGGTTATGTCTTTGGGTGTACTTTGAAAACTCAACTGGGTTGACAGATCATTCAGGGTATGAGGACCCCTTCCATACACACATCCCAGGCTCAAATCCTGGAACCACACAGGAAGGAGGTGGGACAGCACCTGAGGAAGTTCTGGTGCTGTGAGATTTCTTTGTTGTACTCTCTTTGTGTCTTGCTATATGAGTTTTTCAAAAAGTGAAACTTTTTTTTTTTCCTCCTCTTCTTCTTCTTTCTCTCCATTTTATTTTATTTATTTTATTTTTGACAGAACAGAGAGAAATTGAGAGGGAGAAAGACACTTGCAGACCTGCTTCATTGCTCTTCGAGCATCCTCCCTGCAGGTGGGGAGTGGGGACTTGAACCCTGATCCTTATGCAAGATGATATGTGTGCTTAACCAGGTGTACCACCTCCCGGCCCCCTATTTCATACAATTTACAATTTTCAAAAACCATCTCAGAAAAAGAAAATACATATATGTCCTGAAAATCTACATTAAAGTATTTCAATAACTTAGAGCAAGTAGAAGTAATATGTAACAGAAGCAACAATATAGAATAATTAGCAAAAGATAGGCAAATGCTGTATAAATTATAAAAACATATTCAATATCATGAGAGATTATCAGAATACAGAAATATGCCGTGTCATGGGAAGGCTTGATATAATAAAGATAAGAATATTCTCCAAATTAATATATAAACTGAATGCAATCTCAAGCTAGCTGCCAAATCTATTTCTAAATCAACTGGTAAAGTATATCCAAGCACTAAGAGAACATTTTAGAACAGTTGAAAGCCAGCACATCTTGCCTTATATCAATACATAGTAACACACAGCCGGAAGGACAGTGTGGTGCTGACCTAGGGGTATTTTTTAATTTGATGGGATGAATGCATTAGCATTTAGAAAAGGGTACCCAAGCAACCCGGGGAGGTAGCCCCATGAATGTAGTTTTGAACTCTCCAGCAAAAGGTCCCCCATTTGATCCTTGGCACTGCATGTGCTAGAGTGATACTCTGTTCTCTCTCTTCTAAATAAGTAAAATTTTAAAAAGATGGGAGCATTCACTAAATTGTGTGGAAATATCTGACTACTGGTTTGGGGAAAAGAGAGAACTCAGATCATTATTTCATACAGTTTGGTTCTTTTTGCTTAGCCTCCAGGGTTATCACTGGGCATTAAGTATCCATGGCTCCTGGTGGCCATTTCTTCTTCCTCCTCCTCCTCCTCTTCTTCTTCTTTCTCTCCATTTTATTTTATTTATTTTATTTTTGACAGAACAGAGAGAAATTGAGAGGGAGAAAGACACTTGCAGACCTGCTTCATTGCTCTTCGAGCATCCTCCCTGCAGGTGGGGAGTGGGGACTTGAACCCTGATCCTTATGCAAGATGATATGTGTGCTTAACCAGGTGTACCACCTCCCGGCCCCCTATTTCATACAATTTACAAAAGAGGAAAATGAAGACAGATAATGAGTATTAATACAGAACTTTCAGACAATAAAATGAGTAGAAATTTTCAAGAGGTTTTCCTCAATATTTTTGAAGATACACTTACTTGTGTGAGAATGGGGCACCGATCACCTCTGAGGACTCAGCCCTGCAAATACTGACTGATTTATCAACCCGGGCCCAAAGGTATTATTGTTATTATTACTATTATAACCTCAGTCTAGTTGTTTATAAAATGACGCAGACATAACGTTAACTGACAGATTTCACCCTCTCCCACCTGACTCTCCTAATCTGCCCTCCCACTCAGCACCCTCCCAGAGGAGAGTCCTCTGTCTGCCACCAGGGGGCGCACCGTTGCCTTGTTCCCCAGAGCTCCACTGGGATATTCTTGTCCTTTGCCCAGAAGCTAAATGCTGTTTCTAACAGATGATATTGCACGCATTTCACCTGGGTTTTCCGTAAGCTGTGGGTGTCCTCCTCGCCCTATGCATTCACAGCATTTCATATCATCAGAGGAATAAGGTATAACCTTATCACAAGTCTTCATTTTGCAGCTTCAGCAGCCTGGTTAGTAAAAGCAGCTATCTTAGAACACACTCAACTGCTGGCAGCTACAGCTGGTTTCTAAAATGATGCCTTCTGTTCTCTTTATGGTGTAACTTCTTGTGGTCTAACTGACCAGTGGGTAACTTCAGGTCAGGTAAGGAGCCTGAGTGAGTGAAAATTGGGGCCCTGCAAAGTTATCTTTAAAAAAAAGAAAAAAGAGGGTCGGGTGGTAGGTAGCCAGAGGGTTAAGTGCACATGGTACAAAGGGCAAGGACCAGTGTAAAGATCCTGGTTTGAGCCCCCCCCCAGGCTCCCCACCTGCGCGGGGAGGGGGGCGTTGCTTCACAAGCGGTGAAGCAGGTCTCCTGGTGTCTTTCTTCCCCCCCCTCCCGTCTTCCCTTCCTCTTTCGATTTCTCTCTGTCCTGTCCAACATCAGTGGCAACAAAAACAACCAGGGCAACAAAATGGGAAAAAAGCCTTTAGGAGCAGTGGATTCATAGTGTAGGCACCCAGCCCCAGGGATAACCCTGGAGAAAAAACAAACAAACAAACAAACATAAAAGATGGTCATACCCAGTGGAGGGCACACATTAACATGCTCAGGCCCCTCCCTACTCGCTCCCACCTGCCCGGGAGGCTACAGGAGCACTGAAGCAGTGCTACTGGTCTCTCTCTTTCCCCCACCTCTCATCCCCTCTCATTTTCTCTGTCCTGCCAAGTTAAAATAACTAAATACAATTTACAGATATAAAAAGTAAAAGACAAAGGGGGAGACATGGAGAGACACAACAGTGCCCCACACTGCCTGAAGCTTCCTCTATGCTGGGGCTTCCAGGCAGTGGCCAGGGGCTCAAACCAGCATCCCGGCTCAGCGTGAAGGATGCGCTCTGCTTGGGGAGCCGTGTCCTGGCTCCGGTGAAGCAGCAGGAAATAGATTATATTAAACTTGAATTGCTTTCACCAAGTTTCTATCCAGACTTTTATGCTATCTTTTTTTTTTTTTTTTTTTTTTTTGCCTCCAGGGTTATGGCTGGAGCTCAGTGCCTGCCTACAAATCCACTGCTCCTGGAGGCCATTTTTTTTTTCCATTTTTGTTGTTGTTGGATAGGACAGAGAGAAATCGAGAGAGGAGGCGAAGACAGAGAGGGAGAAAGATAGACACCTGCAGACCTGCTTCACCGCCTGTGAAGCGACTCCCCTGCAGGTGGGGAGCCGGGGGCTCAAACCAGGATTCTTGCACAGGTCCTTGTGCTTAGCACCATGTGCACTTAACCCGCTGTGCGACTGCCTCGTCCCCTCCCATCATTTTCATTAATGCACCCGAGACAGACTGAGGCCAAAGAGCACATACACAGATGACTGACTGGCCCTCATAATCCTCCTCGTTCCCATTCACTCTTTAGAGGGTGTGTGTGTGTGTGTGGGGGGGTGTTACCAGGAATGGTATTTTGATGTTGGTAATATGCCATGAAATCACGAAGTTGAGCTCTTTTTATATTTTGCTAATGAGGAGAAAGTTACTGTAACTATAAACTAAGTTTTACTGCTTCAGTCATAGTAACCGTGAACTGGTTTTCAAATACCTTTCAAGATAGTTGAGAATTACTATTCCAGATGATTTATGTGTATACATTTAAAAGCAGGTTTCCAGGGGGAAAAATCTTTTGAAAGAAAATATATCACACGTTAGATAAACCTGAGTCCCCCCCAGGGTTATGTGTAAATCTGAATGGACACCATATTTCTGAAAAGGTCTAAAGTAAAGGAACCCAGGAGACACCATAAAAACGAAAACGAGACCAAGGGCGCTGCTGACAAGGCCTTGAAGAAACTCCCCTGATCCACATGGATGGATTCAGCAGTTCAGAAAGAATCACGAGGAGGAAAGCACATGCGGCAAGAATAAATGCCACCAAGACAACTCTTAAGAACTGCGAAACAGCCACAGCGCCCAGCTCAAGCTCAGCTTGGCAAGGAACACGGCTGTGTGGATGTTCGAGCAGTCACAGCATCCCCAGCGCTCAGTTTCGTGCGGGACAAAGACATCACGGGCAAAGGCACTGAGCGAGACGTGAACTCTGGCCGGGGATTTCACAATGAGAAATGGAAGCCCCAGTAACATTGAAGGAATTCTCACTCTTGCCAGAGAGCCATCCTCTTGCCCTGAAGCCATGTGACAAATGATCCTAAATACCACTTTGCCTTTCAGGCATCTGCTGTCTAAATCAGTGCAGAGACTGGACGGAGAAACTGCATTTTGGCCCTGAGCAAAAGGGTACATTTTAGTGTCCTAATGACAGTCTTGGCAGGACAGGGCATTCTTGCTCGAAATGTCTCTGCCATGCTGAGCACTCTGTCCACCATCATCTAAGTCTGGCTCGATCAAGGGAACTACCAGTTCTAAAGTTTAAATATATAGGCAGCTAGGTAAGAACTTACAAGAGCAAACTGTCTCTTCCGCACGGTTGGTTCAGACCACCGTTCAGCACGCTTACAAGTTTCCTTTTCATGTGAATTCCTTATGTTTCCATTTTACATCACCATAATATCCCTTTCAAAATTACTATTTGATTTGGTTTGCTCTAATAAAAATGGAAATATCTTATGATCCAGCAATGCCCATTCTAGGCATATATCCAAAAAGGACATGGAAGCACTCACACAGAAGTTACACCCCTATGACCACAGCTGCACTACTGACCACAGCCAAACTGTGGATGCAGCCTAAATACCCACCGACAAGATGACTGAGTCAAGAAGCTATGGGATACATTTTTAGTAGAATACTACTGTGCAGTTAAAAATACAATTGTGGGTGGGGGAGACAGCATAATGGTTCTGCAAAAAGATTCTCATGCCTGAGGCTTCAAGTCCCAGGTTCAGTCCCCCATACCACTATGAGCCAGAGCTGAGCAGTGTCTCTCTGCATCTCCCTCTTTCATTAAACAAACAAAGTATGTTAAATGTTAAAAGAAGGAGGAGGAGGAGAAGTAGAAGAAGAATACAACTACTCATGTCTTCAATAGTGGTCTAAACACAGAAAAAAAAATTTTAAAGGCAATTGTAACTTTCAGAACAAAGTAGATGGGACCAAAGGTGATTGATTATGCTAAGTAAAAGACAGCTACTGGGTAGTTCTGCTTATACGTGGAATACAGACAACTATAACAAACCAGGCTAGCCTGTACTAGTACAGCAGTAGTAGTAATATTAATAATAGCAGTCAAACTGCCTCTTAGACTTTGTGAAAACTCTGGTGGTGATCAGAGGGAAGGGGGAGAGGAGAAGGGACTTTGGGAGAGGGTGCAAAATTGAAATCCTTAACATTTTGTAAACTACTGTTAAATTACTACTAATAAGATCATTTTTAAAAGAGTAGTAATAATTGGGTCTGGGCAACAGTTTGCTTGGTAAAGCTCACACTCGACTCTTCAAGGGGACCTGGGTTCAAGCCTAGGGCCACCACACAGGAGCAATGTATCAGGGGGAAGCTTCACAGACAAGCGAGTGGTGCTGTGGTACCTTTCCGTCTCTCTCTGCTTCCCTCTATTTTCTTCTATGCTGTTGGAAGGAACGTAAAAAAACATAAGTCCACTAGGAGCTGTCTAATCACTCCGGTGTAAGAGGCCCTGGCGGGGGGTAGGGGAGATAATAAGGGAGAGGATAATAAACAAATAACAGCTAAGATATTTTTAAAAGTGTTCTCTTAAATGCAGCCTGATCAGAGACAGATGTTTTTGTGCACAACAGTCGAGGGCACTCTGGTTACAGTGCCAGCACCACAACGCTCAGATCTGAGATTCATCCTATACCCAGCTGAGGAAACGCAAGAGGCCTAAGTTCATGACTCACTTTACTGACTGGGAAGCCCCCAAACTGGTAAAGAAGTGATGATACCACTTAACACTATAACCCCACCTTGGGTGGCTATTAGCAGTTAAGGCTTTTTGTTCCCCTTGACACACTGCAGGTAATCATTCCCCAAGCCCAGGTACACACAAGGCAGAAGTGGGCACGGCACAAATCATTTTCAAAGTCCATCTGCTTCCTTAGTGATGTTCAATTTCTATTACCTATGCTGCCACCACTTTCCTCCTCCCCCTCCTCCTCCACACAGCCTGGGGCCACCACACAGGAGCAACATATAAGGGGGAAGCTTCACACTCACACACACACACACACACACACACACACACACACACACACACCCTACACACCCCTACACACCTATCTACCCCAGAATTTCAAAGCAGTATTAATATAGGGATAATATAGGGATCTGTAATCTACTGTAGTCTGCAACCTAGCAACATGTGTACAGGTCTTTCCGTGGCAACCTTTGAAAGAAAAAGTCTGAAAAATGGTCTCAAACCTAGTTTAGGTTCTCAGAAGCTCTGCATTAACAATTTAAATATTTTTTAAGTAAAGAGAGCAATTAGCTACTGGGCCAGAGGATTAAGGTCCTGTCCCCAAACAATTAAGCAATTCATAGCCAAATAAGGATCCATTTCAATGCCCAGACTAAAGCCTGGAGCAATTTCCTAATCTGCAAAACGAGGGATTAAAACTGACAATCCTTTAAATTTATTGCTGAATTTGTAGAAGTCCATAACTATTTCCCCTCTTCAGGACAAAGAAAATGGGAAAAGTAGAAACAGCACAGCCAGAAAGAAAAGAGAGAAAACACTCACCACGCAGCTATCCCTTAAAGAGAAAATGAAAACAAACCAAACCAAACCAAACAACCTCGAATTTTATAAAAGAATTTGGGCAGAGTGAACAAAACTCTTATTTTCTGCTTCTCCAAAACATACAACTATAAGTGATATAATTTCCAATAATAATAACAGTGATAAAAAGACCACAAGCTTCCAAAGTTTAAAAGTACCAGAATCCTGGAGTAAAAGAAAGCATATTTATCCTGAGTAAAAATTCTGTCACATCAACAAGACAGGTTTTGACACAGAAAATTACCTGTTTAATTTTAGAAACAAATTCAGGAGGCAGAAAGGAAAAAGTCACTGCAAGTAACCAGAAAGAAAGAAAGAAAGAATGGAAGAAATAAAGGAAGGAAGAGAGAAAGACTACTTCCATGTTCACTAATGAGAAAGCCTTGTTATGTTCACAGACGGTAAAAACTTTGACATCCAACTTGGTCCTAGGCCAGAGAGGTATCAGTGGTTCTCAACTGGTCTTGTTGGTGTGAAAATAGTTTACAGACCTAACCAAACTGTTGTTAAAAATTCGGAGGCTCTAGCTGGCCGGGCTAGCTTCACGGGCGGGTAACAGAGACGACCAGAGACATACGGCTGGGCAGGGAAGCTGTATTTCTTTATTCAGGAACAACGATTCATAAACTAAGACAAACTAATCACCAAACAGAACTCTGCTGTCTCTTTGTGGCGGCGCAAGCACTCTCTCTTACTCTGGAACTCAGGAACCCTCTCTTACTCTCGAACTCTGAAACTCTGGCACTCTTCAACTCTCTAGCTGTGTAACTCTCTAACTCAGGCGGGGTTCCTCGGGGCGGGGCCAAGTAGGCCCGAGAAACTAACTGGACTGATCCAATTCTCTTGGTGGGGGAGAACTAGAACCCAATGTAAAGCATACAACAATTCCCCCTTTTCTTTTTAACTAAATGACTATAGTATCAAGGGTGTGGGGTGAACAAAAACATATATCATACAGGCATTTTTAAAAAAGAAACTGGCACAAACATGGAGAAACATGTAAGCAAGTAACAAGAACCAGTGTGCTGCCAAGGGAAGGCCTGAGGGGGCCGGCCATTTTTTGCCTCTGTGGGCAAAACTTTATCAGCTTAAAAAAAAAACATTTCTTGCCTCTGGGGGGCGTACTTTTTTGAGAGGTATCAGTGGTTCTCAACTGGTCTTGTTGGTGTGAAAATAGTTTACAGACCTAACCAAACGAAGTATTAATGGGAGTTACACACTTAGACTTATGTTCCTTATACATAGAAGGGGAGGGGCAAGGCCCTTTTAAAATACCAGCTTTTAGTTTGGCTTGAATTTTTATGACTTAGTTAGAAGCCCTAGGGAATGAAAAAAAAAAGTCTCTTAATGGAAATACTGACACAGTCTTAAATATAGAGACATGAACAAGCACTTCTGTGAAACTGCAGCAGGATGCAAATAAACACTCCAGCAAGTCTGAAATGCAGAGTCTATCAAAAAAAAAAAATCCATCCCAGCTGATTGAATCAACCACCAGCCATGCAAAAATAGAGCAAAACGCCTCTTCAGAATCCAGAAAGTCTATGGGTGAATTCATTTTTAACAGGGACATATGGGGGCTTTTATTCTTATACACAGAGAGATAAAATGTGAAATTTCTATACCCACTCTCTCTAACTGTATTATTAAAAATAGCAGCGCTTTAAAAGTTTTAATCATGATGTTAACCCTGAGAAGGTGGCAGAAGAACTAGAAGTTTATATATATTTACATATCTTGTTGATGTGACAGAATTTTTACTCAGGATAAATATGCTTTCTTCCACTCCAGGATTCTTGCGCTTTTGAACTTTGGAAGCTTGCGGTCTTTCTATCATTTATATAAATTTAACTTTCTTAAGATCCATCTACATGGTGGGGATGGGTGATAAGTATGACTACATGTGTGAAGTTAAATTCAGAAAAGCTCATTTGCTTTTGTATGGCGGCCTTACATTTCAGTCTGTGAGCTATTTTCTTCAAACTAGTTAAGCCCGGTCACTTAGTCAAGCTTGCATTCTCCCGAAAGTTACTTTTCTTACTTGAAAATCAGTCTAGTTTCATTTTATACTTTCTAAGTTTTGATTTTAAATCTCTTAAACACCTCGTCGGCAGAGCTTAATTCTGCTCAGCTACTTCCCTCTGAATTCAGCTCATCTGCAGTTTCCTTTTTGTTCACCCATTCAAATGTACTCGGGCCACATTCTTTCTCTTATCGTGTTCACACAGATGAGATGTGTACCTGTGCTGTTTGACTTAAGCAGCAGACACACTGAATCATTAAAACACTAACGCATTCATTGGGAAGGAGATTCGGGGCAAATACGTGAAAGACTGTATAAAGCAGTGGGGGAAGAGACCATAAAAATGAAGAAAACACCATTTCAGGACCTTAAGGAGCTGTCAATACACCAAAGGCAACTGAGCATCAACAAG
Source organism: Erinaceus europaeus (assembly GCF_950295315.1). Taxonomy (NCBI): domain Eukaryota; kingdom Metazoa; phylum Chordata; class Mammalia; order Eulipotyphla; family Erinaceidae; genus Erinaceus; species Erinaceus europaeus. The sequence goes on from NC_080167.1 coordinate 63,279,546, forward strand.
AAAGAAGAGAGAATGCAGTTCCCTTTCAGAGAGCGCCCTGTCTACGTTCGGCCCGACATGAGAGCAGTCTGCAATCATTATTAGGTGCCACATGGAGGTAACAGAATGCCAACAGGACAAAAACTACCAGGATCAAGCATCGTTCCCAAATATACATGTATACGTACTCTGAAACTAAGCTGCCACACGGTCTGTTTGCGGGCCACGCTTGTTGTAAGTGCCAAGAGCTACATTCTCAAGTCTTCAGGCTCTCAGGTGATACGAAACAACAAACATGAGGGAGTCGGGCTGTAGCGCAGCAGGTTAAGCGCAACATGGCGCAAAGCGCAAGGACCGGCGTAAGGATTCGGGTTCCAGCCCCCGGCTCCCCACCTGCAGGGGAGTCGCTTCACAGGTGGTGAAGCAGGTCTGCAGGTGTCTGTCTTTCTCTCTCCCTCTCTGTCCTCCCCTCCTCTCTCCACTTCTCTCTGTCCTGTCCAACAATGACGACATCAATAACAACAAGGACTACAACAACAATAAAAAAACAAGGGCAACAAAAGGGAAAATTAAAAAATATAAAAAAATAAATAACAAACATGAGAATAAACAAGCAGTTACTGAAGGAGACAGCAAATTGCTCACATCAGTGTTTGCTTCCTCCCTCCACTTTTGTTGCCCATTAATCTCCCCATTTTTAGTAGGAGGTGGGACACTCACTTAGCAAGTGAGTCTGTAAAGAATGCTTAGTTTTAGAGGGTTGGGCAATGGTGCACTGGGTAAAGCGCACATAGTATGAAGCGCAAGGACCCATGTAAGGATCCCGGGTCCAGCACCCGGCTCCCCACCTGCAGGGGGTCACCTCTCAAGCAGTTAAGCAGATCTGCAGGTGTCTATCTCCCTTCCTCTCTCAATTTCTCTCTGTCCTATCTAATAAAATGGAAAAAATGGCCTCTAACAGCAGCAGATTCACAGGACATGCACCAAGCCCCAGAGATAACCCTGGGGCCAAAAAATTAAATAAAAATGTTTTAAAAGACCGTTTCTTGAATTTCATAAAGTAGCTATGTGAAAGCATTTTGTCCTCCTTGTGATAACTACTTAAATGGTCAGAATAATGTCTAAGTTTTAATAATTTCATAGCAATCCTGTGGCTACCTCGAGTTCAGAACTCCTCTAAATTTCATCATAAAGATTATTGCTTTGAGGCAAGTAAGCAGGAAAGATTTATTTTCAAAAGGCTATCAGAAAGTCATCATCCCTACTTCTAGTTCCTCTTCTTTCAAGAACTGCTGATAAAATCCCTAGTTTTCTCATTCACGCCAGTGGTGACAAGTTACTCAAGTGGGCATTACCCCCCAAACAGTCCTTGGAAGATGTAAATATATGACTGATTTTTTTTTTTACTTTTGGTCAAAATCTCAATTTTTCAAAAAGACTTTTTTTAAAAAAAAACATTAGTTATATTAGTGAGGAAGATAGATAGAGCAAGTCAGAGCACCATTCCTGTACATGTGGTGCTAGGGATCAGAATGGGAGCTTTGGGCATGAAAGTCCTGTGTTCTACCAGTTGAACTACATACCAGCCACTAAGATCTCCAGAGATATTCACCTCAATCGTGTGTGTGTGTGTGTGTGTGTGTGTGTGTGTGTGTGTGTGTGTGTGTGTTCATTTATGGTCACCAGGGTTATTGCTGGGGCTTGGTACCTGTACAAAGAATCCACTGTTGCTGGTGGGCTTTATTTTTTGTAAGGAGGGAGGGAGATAAGGGAGGGGGAGAGAGGGAGAGCGGGAAAGAGAGAGGAGAGAGGTCTTTGCTACTTGTGAAGCTTCCCCTTTGCAGGTGGGGGCCAGGGCCTTGAACTTGAGTCCATGTACATGTTAATGTGTGTACTCTATGGGGTGAACCACCATTCAGCTCCCCACTTATGTATTTTTCAAATATATATTTATTTATTGAGATCAAAGGTGTTGGTATGCATGAGACTCCTTCTGTTTCATTTGGTTTAAATCCCCCCTGATTAACACTATTCTATTTACATAACCACTTCATTCTATTTACATAACCACTGTTAACAAGTTCCACCCTCCCTCCAGGGCATTTGTGGTTCAGTGATAGGATTCTCGCCTAATCTGCCCCCTCTTTGTCACACTCTGATTTTCACCAGTCACTTTTCTCTCCACCCTCTCTATGTCACATCCTGTTTCCACCTTACTTGGCAAGTATATATAAAGACAGCATTGTGAGTTTTAGAGTACTGTACTTTGAGTTTAACTTAGCTCGTCTTAGATTGTGCTGCATCCTGCATGAATAAAGAGATACTGCCTACAGTATCTCATGAGTCCCTGGTCGTCTGTTACCCGCTGGTGAAGCCAGCCCGGCGAAAACAACATAACCCGGCGAAAACAACAAAAGGAGTGAAGGAACCAGAGCATCGTGCTGGCATATGTGATGCCAAGGATTGAACTCACGGCCTTGTGTATATAGGTCTGGCACTCTAGCTACTGGACCACCACCTCCCAGGCCACCACTTCCATGTTTTTTTTTGCTACACCAGGTGTGTATACATAAGAGGGAATTTACATAGTTTAACAAGATGGCAAGTTAAACATTTGTGAGTTACAGAAAGAAATAACATAATAGGGACATACATGTGCTCAAGGCAAGCAAAACATAAGGTGTGATCCACACCTTGCAGTTCCTGTTCTGCCTAATTTTACCCTCATGGGTACCCTTCTTAGTGATGTCTTCTCTTCTCATTTGCTAAGAAGATGTTTAACAGGTGTGGCTCTAAGGGGAAATCAAATGCCAGTCCAAGACAGGAAGGGTTCCAGTGAGGACTCGCTCTGCCGGGTGGCACAGATGGTAGGCACCATCTGGAGACAAAGGGCACTGATTCAACAGCCGATGGGGGAGATACTATGGCTCGAGTCCCTGTCCTGGCATCTCAGGAAACAGATCCATCTATGGGCTAGAGGTCAGTCTGCTATGAAAATAGAATCCATCAACTATCCAAAAGTTATCTGTTAGCCTAATGTGATTAAGAATACAATGTTTTATTACTCTAGATGGCTTGACTCAACAGATGGCACTGGACAGTGAAATGTTCTTTCTTTCTTTCTTTCTTTCTTTCTTTCTTTCTTTCTTTCTTTCTTTCTTTCTTTCTTTCTTTTTTTTTTTTTTACCAGAGCACTGCTCAGCTATGGCTTATGGTGGTACAGGAGATTGGACCTAGGACTCTGGAGCCTCAAGCATGAAAGTCTCTACATAACCATTATGCTATCTATCCCCACCCTTGAATTTAAAAAAAAAAAATTTATTTATTTATTTATTCATTCCCTTTTGTTGCCCTTGTTGTTTTATTGTTGTCGTTATTGGTGTCATCATTGTTGGATAGGACAGAGAGAAATGGAGAGAGGAGGGGAAGACAGAGAGGGGGAGAGAAAGATAGACACCTGCAGACCTGCTTCACCGCCTATGAAGCGACTCCCCTGCGGGGGGGGGGGGAGCCGGGGGCTTGTGCTTTGTACCACCTGCACTTAACCTGCTGCACAACCGCCCGACTCCCAGATCTTAATAATTCTAATTAGGGGATAGGTGGTAGTGCAGCTGGTAGAACATACACATTACACGCACAAGGAACTGGTTACAAGCCCCTGGTCCTCAACCTGCAGAGGGGAAGCTTCACAAGCAGTGAAGCAGATCTACAAGTCTTTCTCTCTCTCTTCCTATCTCTCCCTCCCCTTTCAATTCTCTCTGTCCTAGACAATAAAAAAGTAATTCTTATTAATTGCTTCTCTCAGGAAAGGTTTTTTTGTTTGTTTGGTGTTTTTTTTTTTTTTTTTTTGCCTGCAAGTTACCTCTGGGGCTTAGTGCCAGCACTACAGAATCTACTGGTCTTGAAGGCCATTTTTCTCTCTTTCTTTTCTTTATCTTTTTTTTTTTTGTATAGGAGAGAAATTGAGAGGGAAGGGGGAGATAGAGTAGGAGAGAGACAGAGAGACACAGACCTGCTTCACCACTTGTGAAGCAATCCCCTGCAGGTGGGGAGCCGGGGCTCAAACTGGGATCCTTATGCTTCAAACTATGTGCACTTAACCCAGTGCATCACTGCTTGGCCCCCCAGGAAAGTTTTAACTAATATTTATTGAGAGCCTACTATGTTCTGGGCAAGATGGAGAAGACTCCAAATTGGGGTCTCTCCTAAATAGCCCAACTGGGAGAGCATTAAGACTGAAAAAGATTCCAGATCTTAGGAAAAATGTAAAATCAGTAACATTTGCTTGTATCTACTTTGATAGTATTTAAGAAAATCTTGAATTATAATTTCTGCTTCATGGGGCGGGGGGGGGGGCTGGCTCACCCAGAGGGCACATCTGCTATGCATGAGGACCCCAGGTTCAAACCCCTACTCCCCACCTGCAGTGGGGAAGCTTTAATGAGCCCTGCAATGTGCTGCAGGTATCTCTCCTTTTCTCTGTCTCTTCATCACTCTCTTTCTGGTTCTCACATCTGGGGACAGTGAAATTTTTGTGCAGCTACTGTGCCCCAGAGATAACCCTGGTAGTAAGAAAAAGAATTCCTACCTTATTTTTTTTAAAGATTAAAAAAAAACTTTATTTAATTCAGTGGGAAAAAGAGGAACTGAGAGGTAGAGTCAGAAAGACACCCGCAGCACAGCCTCCTCACCTGTGAAGCTTTCCCCATGCAGGTGGAGACTGGGGACTCGAACCTGGGTCCTCGTGCACGGTAACGTGTGTACTTAACCTGGTGCACTACTGCCTGGCCCCAGAATTCCTACGTTATCATCTACTAGGCTGTTTCTCCTGTACTTTAACAAGAAGTAAGTGAACTGGAATTCAGCAGTACATTAACCTTTCACATGCCAAGTCTTACATTTGGTCTTAGTTTTTTTCACGCAACTACTGCCTTTGACTTTTTGATTGATACACTTAGTGAAACGCAGCATAACACAGCACAACTGCTTTCACAAAAAGGTGTGGAAAAAGATTAAATTTCTTAGCACAGACAGATCAGTGAGCCATATTTAAAGATGATCTATTCTCAAAAATGTTCTTGAGTGACTAGATTGAGAGAGGGGAGAGGTGTGTAATAGCAGGCTTTGCTGATTTCTGTTTGGGTGAGGAAAGAAAGACACTGACTGGCAAAGGGAATTGAAAGGATTTAGAATAGGTCTGTATGCTAGAGAACACCATAGCAACTGCTTATTACGTATTTATGGAAGTGCCCCGCTTCCACTCTTCATACACCAGTGGTAACCCAGCTTGCAGCAATTCAGTTCCCAGAGAAGACAGGCCCTTTGTTGTTTCAGTCCAAAATGTAACAGGTTCATCCTAGATCACCAGTCTTCCTTAATTCTACATCCACTAAATAAAAAAAAAAGTCCCCTGTTCTTTTTAAGTTTGTACATATGCATGAAAAATTCAGTAGTTTCTGTTTTTGTGCTGCTTTTTTTTACTGCCTATATAACCCCCCAAAAAGGTTTTATTTAAAAATACAACTTGGCAAATGAATAAACCATAATACAGACAAAGTGTATTTGGAATGCATTAATAAAAATAAATGGCCGAGACATTGAAAAGCATCAACTACATGGGCATTTCATTTCCCCCGACTTTACATTCTGTCCTTTTTAAAAAAAGAAAAGAAAAGAAAAAGAAATAGCCTGCATTTTAAAGACTCACACAGTGGGTGAATTTCAGAGGCAAAAGTTCTCATTTTTACTGGGCAACATGAATCAACTTTTAATAAACTAAAATTAAAAAGACAAGCCTTTGATTATTCCACCTCATCAGAATTTTTATTGCTTGCCAGTCTTTGGTGCTCTGATCTGCACAGGTTTCTATTGTAATAACTGCACTCAGCATTCCTGCAGGCCTACATTTTTTCACTTCACAGCTGCAATACTGCTCACACTGTTTCAGAACTGCTATCAGTACCATAAATAAAACATGTTCCAGGTCTGCAGGTGTCTGTCTTTCTCTCCCCTCTGTCTTTCCCTCCTCTCTCCATTTCTCTCTGTCCTATCCGACAACAACAGTAACCACCACAATAAAACAAGGGCAACAAAAAGGAAATAAATAAATATTAAAAATAAATAAATAAAACATGCTGACTTTTAACTACCAAAAATATCCTTTATATTCATATTCAAATAAAACTGCTCTATGTACTATACGTCATACATCCTAGAAAAAAATGTGTAAAATGTGAGAATTAACCATTCTTCAACCTTTAAAATAATCTATCAAATCAAATTTTGGGAACTGAAGTTACAAAGACTTTAGTTCTTACAGAATTTACTAATTACTGAAACTTTTCTCAGTATGAATTTATAATTTCTTTGGGGTGGATGACAGATTCCTTCAGCCTACACATCTGCATAGAGTATGTTATCAAGCGACGGTGCAGGGGACTGTCATAGTTAAAAATATAATTTCCCTTTAAAATTAAGAATATTTATTGATTTTTCCATTTTCAACTTTCATCAACATCGATTCCGCTTGCTCATTTTTCTGATGCTTTCAAAGCATCACCTCTTGATTTATCTCTTCATGACCTTTTATTTTATTTTTTTTTCAGTAATCTGCCTTTGAATGATTTATTTTCCTTGAAAGTTCTAAGTTACTGCCAAGTTCTGCTCTGGTCACAATGATTAGATGCTAGCATGTAATTTTTAAATTTTTTTTTGTTATTGGTTGAGTAGTCTTTTATTTCATCTTTTCCTTCTTCTCAGATCCAGCTTTCACTCACAGGACTAGGTGTGCATTCCTGAGTATTTGGAACTGATTTTATTGTTGAAGTTGGAGGCCAAGGAGTTAGCATTATGGATATGCTAAGAGCAGATAAAGTGAATTTATGTCTTTAAAAATTCACTAAGGTTTCTTCTGAACCCTCATAGATAAAATAACTTGTACATATTAACAGGCACTTATTAAACAGACCAAACGACAACCACTTTATAGAGCACTGTGGTATATGGGGAGGACTGAAAACAGTATCAGATATGCAGCGCTTAGCATAGGACCTAGCACATCATAACTACTTAAGAAATGACTGGTGGTAGTATAAACATAATGCCAGTCAACTAGTCTAGAAGTTTCCCACCTCGCAGAGGCCCAGCTGGACTGCTCATCTGAAGCAGGGTGACCAGCCGCCTGTGCTTGGTCTAGCTTTTCTTATCTGTGACAACATGTAGCTGCACTAATTGCTTTCTGAAGTTACTTTCCAGCTCGAATTCTCATTTGTTGGCATTTTCAGGGTCCAAGTTCTAGCTCGACCCGATAGAGGTCATGCATACCCTTTGTTCTGAAAGCATCTCTCTCGGGATAATCTTTGATAAGCAAAGTTTTTTGGGGGGAACTGAAGACAAAACAGAAAATGTTTCTTAACTAGCCACTCCATCTGAAAGTTCTGAACAGGGAGAAACTGATTCAGTATTTCTGGAATTAAAGTAAACTTTTCAAAGCTATTTATCATTCTTACTTGTGCTTTCCAGGAATAAAAGTAAAATTTCACAAACAATTTCAGCCGAACCTATATTTTTCCTTCACAACCATCTTGGCACCTATCGCGACTTATGTTCATTTTCCACTGCTATTAGCAATGGAAAAATTAAAGAGAATAGGAGGAATACAAAGTCATTGCATGGCTGGATGGTTGGCTACAGTCTAGGATAGTCCTCCATTATAATTTATTCAAAAATACATGTTTTTTTCTAAGAATGCTTATTATTAAGATTAAAATATTAGTGAGAATAAAGATTCTTGTCATTGTCACCTGAAACATATATAATGGCATAGTGCAACGTCACTTTAGGAAACAAAGGTACAATCAATGCAATTTCTAAATTCGTATCACTATTATTAAGAAGGAAATTCAGCCAGCAGATTATCACGTATTAGTGGATACATCTGGTCGTGGAAAACCAACCAAAAGCTTTCGAGGTGATTTATGGGCCATGTGTGAATATTCAGAGGCAGGCAAAACCCCTTAAAATTCTGCCTTTATGCCCATCAAAATCAAGTCCTCCTAATGCAACTCTGATTTGGCTTGAGACAAGGCATCACAGAAGCACAGACTTACCCGTGCGATAGACAAAGTTGCCTTCGGTTTCTGATGACGAGGGAGATACCAGTTCTTCTTCAAATTCATTGGAACTAAAAGATCCCGAATGGCTTCGTTGCCTTGTCTTTCCCATCATGGCAGTGTTCGTGGCCATGACATGTCTCAAAGAGTCATTAAGGTAGCGGTTCAATAAGCTGCTCTTGTATTTCGGGGGTGAGACGTAGTCCTCGCTGGCCCGTGATTCTGGCCTCACCCCGGCTTTTATAACTGAACTCTCACTCTTGATCATAGGGTGGTGAGCGGGGTTACTATAGCTCTCTTCATTCATGTGGTTTCTTGGAGGATTTTCTCCATCTAAGGGGGAAAGAAAACATCACCAGGTAGTATTTACATGTGCTTTTTTCTCTGATCACCCGGTTGTCACCTTTTTCTCATACAAAATAGAACATAGGTAAAGAAGTGTCTTAACTGGGAGTTGAGTGGTAGCACAGTGGGTTAAGCGCACGTGGCGCAAAGCGCAAGGAAGGACCGGCATTAAGGATCCCGGTTCAAGCCCCCGGCTTCCCACCTGCAGGGGAGTCGCTTCACAGGTAGTGAAGCAGGTCTGCAGGTGTCTGTCTTTCTCTCCCCCTCTCTGTCTTCCCCTCCTCTCTCCATTCTCTCTGTCCTGTCCAACAATGATGACATCATAACAACCACAATAATAACTACAACAATAAAACAAGGGCAACAAAAGGTAAGAAATAAATAAATATTAATAAAAACTTTTTAAAAAGAAATGTCTTAACTGTACAAAAGTGTATTTGTTATTCAAGAGTACATGTTAGGAAAGATATTTTTAGGAAATCAGGAATCTATGTAACTTCTCCCTGTGGTACTTTAATTTTAATGAATTCCACAGAAAATGCTATTTTGACGCACAATAAATCTACAAATAAGTGGAAACAGCCTTAATTCTGCTGGTCCTTTACAATTTTGTAAAAGTGGAGTTACCACATGCAATAAAAAAGAGCTATTATGACACCATTATGTCTTGTGGGATTGACCTTAAAATAGCAATCGAGGTCAGCTCCTTATTAGAGGAAAGGCAAAGTAAAAAGAAAAAAAAAAAAAAGAACAAACCTTCAGAACAGGAATCATCACTGCTCACACTAAGTCGCTCAGCATTCCCTTGAACATACTTGTTGTACAACTTTATTCTTAAAGCCCAGCTTAGATCTGGTTGTCGAACAGTATTCTTAAGCCGACGTCTTGCATTAGCAAACCAATTTGACACCTAGAAGAGTATTGCTTTTTAATTAAGATAGGAAAACTCACACACCATATACTAACCACTTGATAAATGACTTGACCTCTTCTCAGTGTTTCTGATCATTAAATAGTCTTAGAATGTAGTAGCAACAGACATTCATTTGTTCACTCAACAAACATAATCAGCACTTATTACAAAATAATATTACATTCTGGGATACACTTGTGTCTCTGGGATACAATATAGGATTGTTATGTTCTTGGAATCACAGAAGAGGCCTTGTTAGCAAATGTTCCATCTAGTAAGAGAGGTAGAATATATATAAAGACTTCAACAAAGGAAAGAATATGAAATTTTGAGTCCCCTATAATGATCTTGAGTCGTCACACTGACACAACCACAAGAAAGTGCCATTTTATATAAGCAAGTGAAACTTTTTGAGGGTGAAAGGTGTTTTGGTTTGGGAAAGGTGTTAGACTGAGGCACTAGAAAAAGCACACAGTTGAGATATGCAGAACTCTTATTTAAAAAGTGCTGTCTGAGACTTTCAGGAGAGGAAGATCAAATTTGGGTTAAACACACCAATGACTGAAGCTGTGACACTAGGTGTGAAAAAAGAAGAGTCAAGGAGAAGTCCTGGAAACCACCAGGATTTAAGGAGGGAGGACTGAAGAGGAAGCAGCCAGTGGCTATCATCAGAGGAGCAGGATGGCAGCGGAAATGCCAGACAGCTCCTGCTGTAAGCTCAGAGTGGAGCGTTTTCAAAGCAGACAGGAAATGGTAAAGAAATTAACTCACGGAAATCAAGAAAAAAATCACTCGGAGTGTTTCTTAAGGTGCTACTGGACTTGAAGAGGCTCAACTGTACTTACAGTTTCTTGTGAGAGATTAGGTTACCGTCAGAAAAAAAAAAATCTCCATGAAAGACCAATGTCTGCCTTTAATTTAAGCAAATGAACATAGGAGGGAGATTAGCTTTCTGTCAAATCTGTTCCAGTTCATAAACGCACATTGTCATGATGGTTTGTGTGACGAGACTTGTGCCAGAAGGATTTTTTTTCCCTTATTTATTTTTTTTTTAGGTTTATGCTACAAATAATCCAGTTTTGCACACTGTTCAATCCCTAACCACTCAAAGAATTCTACATTAAAATGAGTTCTACTGAACCTGAACTGGAGTTGGCGTATTGCACCAAAGTAAAAGACTCTGGGGTGGGGTGAGTGGGAGGTGAGAATACAGGTCCAAGAAGGATGACAGAGGACCTAAAGGGGGTTGTACTGTTACATGGAAAACTGAGAGATGTTATGCATGTACAAACTATTGTATTTACTGTCAAATGTCAAACATTAATTCCCCAATAATTAAAAAAATAAAAAAGGAAAAATTAAAAAATGAGTTCTACTTTTAAAATACAATGTATTTTTTTTTCCTTTTATTGGTTCCTAACGTTGAATTAACAGTGGTTTCTAACGGCGTTAAGGTTTGGGGAGTCGTTTCCCACCTATTCACGTGCATGTCACTGGCTGCACCCCCTTCCAGTGTTCCAGTGTCATCACCCCACCTCTTCTGGCCCCTCTCTCCCCGCCCACCTACAATACATACATCTTCTCTTCTGCCGCCACGGGTAGAGCACAATTTAGTTCAGCTTGATACAGTTTCTCCTTTCAATCTTATTTAAGATATACAATCCACATCCAAGTAAGAAATGTCATATTTAATGTGTTTCAATATTGCTTCCTTCAGGCCTTAAGCAATGAAAATTTATTCTCCGTTTATGTGAATGAAGGACTATGCCACCACAGCATTTCGGGCATCATCACCATCAAGCTCTCTCTACCTGTCAAACTATGGGATTCCGCCTTCTCCAGCTTCTCCGAGCAAGGCAAGTTCTGGGCTATTCATTTCAGACACACAAACAAACGCGCACAAACACACTTTAGTAGCTCTCTGACTTTAGGCGTGGTGCTCAGCACTAGGACTAGATAAAACTCTGACCCTGCACATACACAGAAAGACCCGCTGTGATGTTGAACAGCCAGACACGTGGCATTTGTTCTGAAAACATATAATGCCGGGTCCTGTTTGTTCACTACATTTCTCAAACCTCCTTCAAGTGTCTAAATCATTACCAAATGTCTAGTCACATGCTCATTCTAACTATGAAGTTCAGAACAATCCTTTTTTCTTGTCTTCCTTTCTTTTCCTTTTTTTCTTTTCCACCACAGTTATAGTTGAGGCTCAGTGCCTGTACACCTCCAGAGTTCCCAGTGGCATTAAGATATTTTTTATTAGTGATTTCACAATAGGCATTTCTGAGAGAGAGAGAGAGCGGGAGAGAGAAAGAAAGAGGGCAAGAGAGAGAGAGATAAAGAGGAAACACCTACATTACTGCTCCACCCCTCTTGAATCCTTCCCCCTTGTAGGTGGGGACCAAAGGCTTGAACCCAGGTCCTCATACATGGTAAACAGTGAGCTCTAGGGTCAGGGTGGTGGCACACCTAGTTAAGTGCGCATGCTGCAATGCCCAAGGACCAGGGTTCGAGCCCCCAGTCTCCACCTGCAGGAGGAAAGCTTTGCGAGTGATAAAGCAGTGCTGTAGGTGTCTCTCTGTCTCTCTCCCTCTCTGTCTCTCCCTTTCCTCTCAATTTCTGGCTGTCTCTATCAAATAAATAAAGATAAAATAATTTTTTAAAAAAGAGTGAGCTCTTGGGTATGCCACTACCCAGACCCTTATATTCATTTTTGAGTTTGACTAAAACTGACAGCATATAAGTTTCAAGTATACAGAGTGATTCAGTTTGCACATGTATTGCAAAATGATCACTACAATGAGTCTAGTTAGTGTTCACCTCACTACAGATATTGCTGCATGTTTTGTGATAAAGACTTTGTTTCTCTCACAAGCAGACATTTACTTCTCGTGCCCTCACCAGCCCTCTCACACCAGAGGACAGCTTACAGTTTTGCCTGTGACCTACATTTTGAATACTTCAAAATGTTTTCATTGCGTTCTATATGAAATAAACATCCCCCGCACCCCAGAGTCAACTCCAGTCCAAGTTCTGCTTAGTGTTTTCCCTTCTGATCTTGTCTTTCAGCTTCTCTCTCTGAGTGCGATCATCCCATATTCATCCTTCTCTTTCTGGCTTTTCTCATGTAACATGATTCCTTCAAGCTCCATCCAAGACGGGGTGAAGAAAGTGAAATCATCATTTTTAATAGCTGAGTAGTATTCCATTATGTATCTAGACCATAACTTTCTCAGCCACTCATCTTGTTGTTGGACACCTGGGTTGCCTCCAGGTTTTGGCTATTACAAATTGTGCTGCTATGAACATAGGTGTACACACATCTTTTTGGATGAGTATGCCTGGTTATCTTTCTTCCTTCCTTCCTTCCTTTTTTTTTTATTTTTTATAAACACAGAGAGAAATTGAGAGGGGATGGGGGAGAGAGAGAGGGAGAAAGAGAGACGCTTGAAGCACTGAAGCACTGCTACAATACTTGTCAAGCTTTCCTCCTTCAGGTTCAAGAACCCGCGTCCTTGTGCATGGCAACATGTGCTCTACCGGCTGCACGTACTTTATAGCTTCACCGCCCTTAAATCCTAACACAACCACTGTAGCATAGAATACAATTTGTGGAACCGGTGCAGTGGCTCACCTAGCTGAACACACAGTTACAGTGCGCAAGGACCCAGGTTTGAGCCCCCGGTCCTCACCTGCAGGGGGAAAGCTTTCCAAGTGGTGAAGCAGTGTTACAGGTGTCTCACTTGTCTCTATCTCCCCACCCTCTCAATTTATGACTATCTCTATCCAATAAATAAATGACAATAAAATTAAATGAAATAAAAATGAAACACAATTCATATGCAAGGCTTCATATTTTTTATGAAAATGTCATGAGTTCCAAATTCCAAAAAAAAATAATAGTGTACTAAAATTCTAAAATTAAAAAGGGGGGTCTACATGCCATGGTGGAGTTAATATTTTTAAAAAAGATTAATTTCCTTGGCAGTAGGAGATGCCTCATCCAGGAAGGCTCATGCATTACCAAGTGCAAGTCCCCAGCTGGGATCCCAGGAGACTTAGAGCAACGCTGTGATGTCTCTGCCTCTGTGTATCTCTCCCTCTCTCTGTGTCTCCCTTTCTTCTGTCTCGCTACACCTGGGGAAAAAAAAAACCTGGCCAGAAATAGAAGGATGTGTGAGGCAATAACACTGCAAAGAGAAATCACTTTATGAGAGAGAATGGGAAAGAAACCAGAGCACTGCTCAGCTCTGGCTTATAGTGGTGTTGGGGACTGACGGGTCTCCTTACTTATCCTCATATATGCTGTAGATACTCCGAGTTCTCACCAAGGCATCCTAATTACATGCAAGATTTTCCAGTAAGTCTTGCAAATGTCTGGCATAGGAGGCTTCTAAACTGATTTCATAAACTTGACTGGTACCTGATCAGCTAATATGTTAGATGACAGTATTTTATTACTAGAAACTTATAGTTCTCAATCATGCATCTAGCTGTGAAAACAGTTGACAGTTGACTTAACAAATTTGCATACACTTTGGCTATTTTTTTCCCAATGTCAAATTCAAAGCTATATAGTGAAAGCCTAGAGAATCCAATATCTAGAAGCTAGAAAAGTATGCAATTCTATCTTGCTCTAACAGTGAATTGAAATGCCTCATACTGACAGAGCTCATACTAAATCCAAAGGGATAAGCTGGCATCTGCCCACCTCTGAACATACAGAATTAACAAGCTTATTCTGGGATCGTCCACAGAAGTACTGGGCACCTCATTTCCATACCGAGAAGTACAATACATGGAATAATGTAGAAGCCGCTGCTAGATTCTGTGGACTACTTAGCAATGGCCATAATCCTGGCTGCAGCTAAGTATACACACACATCTCAGCAGACACACCTAATGCCAAGCAAAATCAAAGCCGTGCCAACACGCACACAATCTTGCAACATAGCAGCCTCAGCCAAATGTATAAGGAACTGAAACTTCTTTAAGAAGAGGAGGTATTAACAGTCCATTGTTAAAATGTAAAATCCCTCCCCCCCCTTCTCTCTTATGGCAATGTGAGGGCCTAAGACCTCCTCCCACTTGAGCGATTCTACCACTTTCTTTCATTCCTCTTATTCCAGATACTGGGAGGAAGAATGCTATCACAAAGATTATTCTTGCTGTTTATTTGGTGTTTTATGAAATGGAGACTTGAAGACCGCCCAGCTCTGACATACGGCCGTACCAGGGCTGATTGAACCTGGGACCTCTTGGATTTTGGGAATGTGGGTCCCCTACTGACAGACTGAATTGTTTCCCTGAAAGTGTAATCTCAAACTCCGCTTGTACTACACCCTGTATTATGGTTAAAAGAAATCATCCCAAGGAGACATTTCACTTTTATAGTCCAGGAAAAAAAATTAAAAGTTAATTTAAAATGTAGGTGTGTAAACCACGAGAAATACCGAACTAAGACACCGTCTCCATCTTCCATTTACTGCAAACCTCTTGAAAGACCATTTATTCCTTTGTAAACTCCTGATCATCTGACGCTTTAGGCTACTCCACAATAAAGTTCCTTAATAAACTGAGGATCTTAGAATCACGCTCCATCACAGGAACCAAACACAAAGTTGGTTAAAGTCAAAACATGCACACACACACACCCATCACCCTGCTAATTTTATAAAAAATTAAAATGCTATGTGTATCTTCTTAGGAAGATGCCAGATTAGTAGTGTAAATCAGGGTCAAACTTAGCTATAGCAACTCAAACAAGCTGCCAATGTAATTAGACATAAAATGAAAACTGTAGAAATAATCCCACTTGTTTTGTTTTTTACCTGAGTACTGCTCAGCTTGGCTATTCGTAGTGCTGGAGATCAACTCAGGACCTCTCCTATACAAGCCGAGTGCAGATTTCATTATTTTTATTGCCACCAGGGTTATTGTCGCTCAGTGCTAGACTATGAATCCACTGTCCCAGTGGGCACTCCCTCCCCCGCTTCCTATTTATTTGATAGGACAGAGAAAAGCTGCGAGGGACGGGGAGACAGAGGGGAAAAAAGAGAGACATCTGCAGACCTACTTCACTACTCATGAAGGGTGCCCCCTGCAGGTGGGGAGTAGGGGCTCAAACCTAGGTCCTTCTGCATAGCAATGTACATGCTCAACTGGGTACATCACTGCCAGCCCCCCGGAATAATTTTTTTAGAACTGTTAAATTTTTTTATCTTTATTGGATAGAGACAGCCAGAAATTGAGGGGCGGTTGTAGAGAGGGAAAGAGAGAGAGACACCTGCAGCCCTACTTCACCACTAATGAAGCTTTCTTACCCTCTGCAGGTGGGGACCAGGGGCTTGAACCTGGATCTTTGCACACTGTAGCAGGTGCATTCAACCAGGTGTGCCACCACCTGGCCCCCCAGAAATAATTTCTTCTAATTCATTTTTCAGGCATGGATAATATGTCTGACTAGTGTCCGTAGGATTTCTGTTTCTCAGAGAGTCTGTCAAGGTTCTAAAATACCCTTCCTATACTAAAGCTTTAGCTTTCTATTTCTAGACTTTAATAAGAGATTGGTTTTCATACTCTCCTTATCAATTTAAGAAGAATAATAAAAGAAAAAAATACTTAAGAAAAGTTTGGCACAGAAGTAAAAGCAAATTATTAAGTGTAAAAGAAATTCTGAACATATAAGACTCTCCTATAATTCTGAAATAAATGTTACACTGACAATGAGAAACACAGATAGGAAATGGCACAGTAAACAAGTGAGTTTTGGAGCCAGAAATAAAGGAAACGCTCTCTGTTGCTCTAGACATTCAAATGTGATCTATATCCCGACACAGTGAAAGTAAGAGAAATAATTTATAATTGTGTTTACTCCACAAAATTACCATCAGCATTTGAGATAAGAAGCTACGTTACCTACAATGGGGTGAATTTTTAAAACTACAGTATGTTAATGAGATTTCATGATAGTGTCTATTTTTCAAAAGGTATGATGGCAAATCACTTGGCAATTATAGTGGCATTCTCCAGTTAGATAGACCTATTATTTACCTTTCTGGAAAGTCACACTGCTAGGGTGGCCTGGGGTTATGATGACAGACACAGTATTATCACTCTCCTTAAGAAGTCTGACTTTTCAGGAACCATTTCTTCTCTGAGAGAACCCAAGTCATTTAAAAAAAAAACGTCTAATTTGCAGGGATCAAAATCTTCATTCAGACTACAGCTTTATATTTTGGCCTATTTGCAAATAATCTGATTAAATTTGGATTATATTTAAGGTCTCTTAGTTATTCTAATTTTTTTTTTGCTTTTACCCATTTGCCACTTTGTATTTCCAGAAACTGGATTTATTTACTATAAGAGTTTGACATTATTAAACAGGTATGCCTTATTACTATAATCTTTGCCCCATTTAAAATACTTTTGTGCGTTTTTATTTTCTGGGGACTAGTGCAAAAGAAAATGCAAGGAGCAAAGTTTTTATTACCTGCACAAGTCACATAAATTAGAAAACTGTAAGAGCTTTATCAAGACCTTATGAAGAAGGACTGCTATCTGTAAAGAAACTGTGATTGTAGGTAGCAAATAATTTTATCCTGTATTACAAATAATCATAATACAAATTAAAGTGATTTGCACTGCAGCTCCATAAACAAACACACAAAAAATTTAAACACCTCTATTAATGACAAATGTCACTTAGAATAAAAATGTTCTAAAAGTATCACAAATATCTTTGCTTTCTGCATTGAATAATGGGCTGCAAAAAACATGGAATCATCTCCATACTTAATGAGCCAGTATAATCTAATGTTTCCCTGCTGATATTGTGAAATATTCAAATATAAACTTGTGCATTTTCAAAATAAATAGCGTATCTACATGTTTAAACTAAAGTTTGAAGATATACATTACTTTCCTAAGTCAGGTTTTTCTATCTGGAATAATTTATTTAGAAAATACTTTGCAAACCACAGAAAATTTGTATTTCCATGTCAGATGGATATTAAGAAGTGTAAAGTATAAAAAAACTAGAATAATTTTCTTCTCCAGAAGTGCCAAATATTAGTATTAATACCATTACTTTAATAAGTATGAAGCAAATAAATAATATGAAGCAAAACAGATTTTTTCCTGTAACTGCCCCCTGAAATAAGCAGATGTGCACACTACAATTTTAATAAGCCTAAACACAAGTCAACTTTCAGACTCTGACAAATTTTCAGTAACTCTTAAATGATAACCTTAAATATTCTGGAATGCCACTTTTCTATTAGGCTTCTACCTTATTAATAATTTTTCTAAAAAATAAATTTGGTAATGTGGTGTTACTGTAATATATGAACATTCTCAGCTCACTTAGTGCCTTCTTTTCCTGAATAAATCTGTGCTGTCTACACGTACAAAAGTTTGTGTCATCATATTTATTAAAGAAAACTGTTGTGTTGTCCAAACCTTTCTCTAGTCTTAACATTTAATGAATGCCCTGTGGCTAAGCCATCTGTAAAATGCTGATAATAACTCCTGTGCCTCAGCATGGTTTTGAGAATTTCCAAAAAGATGACAAAGCCAGCCAAATGTAAAGTAGCGCCGCTCACCCGGAAGAGGCTAAGTTGCCTCACTTCTCTTGACAAAGTAATCCAATGATTTCACATCTGCCTCTTCTTAATCCCAGGAGAAAGATACCAACTGCAGATGTCTGTGAGTGCTAATTCCCAGAATGCCTCTTACTCAAACAAAAGTACCAAATCCACTGCTCCTTCTTCCATCTACCTTCTACGCTCTCTCAGTCATGGAAAATCTGAAAGCTATCATGTGCTTGGCCTTCACTGAAGGGTCCTAGTGAGGGGTGCCACTCTTCAAGGCTCTCAAAGTGTGGTCTGGGCCTTGCAGTTTCAGCACTGCCCTGAGAGTCTGTCAGAAATGTCAGTTATCCATCCACACCATCCCAGACTCCCTAGAGAATCAACCAGTGGGCTGAGGCCGGGCCATGTGTCTGTTTGATGCATCCTTCCTGCCACTGTGATGCACAAACTAGAAAATGCCTTCAGGCGGTTGCCCCCACGTGAACCCATCCACTTACAGCCCGTGTCCTGATGCCCACTCGCCACACAGCTGACTTTTCACTGCGCTCCCTAACAGGCACCTCCAGCACCCAGCACGGTACTGAGCTAACAGACAAGACTGAGAGGAGACACAACTCTGCACCTGCCTCATGAACCCTTCACCTTCCCCCCGCTGCAGGACCTGCCTCGCTGGGCTTTTCTCCTTCCCAGGAGAGGAGGCAGATGGAGGCTCCAGTAGGCGCCTGCCCAGAGTCAGGGCCAGTTGTTACCTGCACCAGCGTCATCTGCGAGCCAAGGGCCAGGAGTATCTTCTCTGTCTTGGTGGGGTACGGGTTGTCGCGGTGCTTGTATAGCCACTGTTTGAGGGGCCGCGCCATGTCCTGCAGAGCCTGTCGCTTGTGCCTCACCTTCCCTCCGTTCTGCCGGGCCCTGCGACGCGGTGGGGGGAGGAGGAGGAAGCCCGCTGAACGTCAGGACCCTCTGGGGGCTGCCCACCAGGATCCCCCCTTCTGGGTGGCTGTCAGCCGCCGCCAGGCGCAGAAAGGCCGCTGCGCCCTAGCGTGCACCTTAGGGCCCCCAGCCGCACAACTTGAGTTGTGCGAGGATGGGGGGTGAGGATGGGGGGTGAGGAGTGTGAAAGCCAGTAGGCGGAAGGAAAAACAACTGCCCGCAATCATTACCATGATTTCCCCCAATAAAATCATTTAAAAAATGTTTAGATGAAAACTGCTAAGCGACTTCATGGAAAAAGTCATTTAAGCTGCAGATCTGCGCAGCAGGGCTGTCACCCTCAGCGGCCTGCTCTGCGCCCTTGGGTGGCCCTGGCCTAACAGCATGGGTGAAGGCTGCTGGCGGCTCTCGGAAAGTTCTTTGAGGATTAATTTTTTTGGGGGGTCATGCCTGCCTTTCGGGGCTTCCCGCCATCCTTGTTGGCAGTCACAGGCAATGTTGTCCACTGGTCCTCGAGAATAAAGCTCGAGTCCGGGGACTCCCCTGCCCTGGGTGTGTTCGCGGTTCTCTCTAGTCACTCTGGCAAAAAAAAAGGGGGGGGCATCTTCCAAAGGGCTGAGGGAGGAAGAATGCAGAATGTGGGGGCTTCTCGAGGACCGGAGGCCTGGAGCGATCTGAGCCGCCCGGGCGACTGCTCTCGGAGGGGAACCTGGAGGCCCGCCTGCGCTCCCCGGCCGCTCCGGGAGGTGTCGCCGTGTCGCCGCCCTGGGCGCCCGCCGCTGGGCTCCGCTCCGCTAGGCTCCCGGGCCTCTCGCGCCTGCGCCGCGATCGCTGTCCCCGCGGAGCTGCGACTCCAGCCCGGGGCGCGGCGGTCACGTCTCCACCGGCCCCGGCCTCTGACTCCAGGCGGCCCCTCGGTGGAGCGGAGGCACAGGTCGCGGCCATGAACCTCACCCGGTTGCGCCGAACCCCGCCCGGCAGCCCGCGCCCCGGCCCATCGCTCAGCCCGGCTCCTGCGCACCCGCGTCCAGACGCGCCGGGAATGCGCTGCCCTCCCCCCGGGGTCGCGGGTGTGAGCCCCTGTCTCCTCTGCAAAGGCCCCGAGGAGTCCCCCCACTTGCAAACACTAAGCCCATCAAAGGGCCCGCGCGCGGGGGAGCCCCCCTACCCCGGCAGGACCCCCGCCCCCACCCCGTCCCGGCCAGGGCGCGCTTACCCGGTCCTCCGGTGCCGCAGGCCGAGGTTGTCCTTGAGGGCCGGGCCGTCGGGCAGGGCCACCTCGGAGCGGGCGAGGGGCCCGTCCAGGACGGCGCCGTAGGCTCTGCCGCCGCCCCGCTCCCGCTCCGCAGCGCCGCGGTCCTCGAAGAGCACGGCGCCGCCCAGCTCGTTGAAGACGAAGGTGCTCATGGTGCCGGCGGCCGGGGGCGCCCGGGGGCCGGGCGGGCAGCTCCGCGGGGCTCGGGGTCTAGGGGGCGAGGACGCGGCGTTACCGGGAGGCCGCTCCCCCCGCCCGTCCCGGGCCCCGAGCCTGGCGGAGGCGCCGGGCTGTCGAGCTGCGTGAAGGAGCCGCCTCTCCCGCCGCCGCCGCCCCTGGCCGGGAAGCGCGACCCTTGGGGCCAGGAGCTCCGCGCTGCCCGCGCCCCCCAGTCCAGCGGGGCCTCAACCCCGCGGCTGCACACGCGGCCGGCGCTTCCCCTCGAGCCGCGAAGGCGGGGCCGGGCGGCCGGGAATCTGGGGCAGCTGGAAGAGCCGCGCCCACAAGCCCCCGGGGACTGAGGAGTCCCCGGTCTGACGTCGGGTCTGTCCGTGTGTCCCCCGGGCCTGCAGGACGGCCCGCTAAGGCCGACGGGGCGGGGAGCCCCAGTGGCGTCGGGGACACACGCCCTGCGGCCCCCCCCGCCCCCGCCCCTGGGCGTTCCTGCTTCCTAGCAGCCCCTCCCCGGGAACCCCGGGGGGGCTGCACCCAGGTCCGCCGCCTGCGCCCGGAGTCGCTCCCCGATTCCCGCTTCCGAGGTGCGGAGCCCATGTCAGCCTCCCATGCGGGAGGGGGGGGGGGTCTCGGCGGCGGCGCGAGGAGCCGTCACATGCGGGGGGACCCCGGGCCAGCTCACCTCGGAGCCTCCTTCCCGCCGCCGCCCGGGTCCCTCAGCCCGCGCCTCCCGCCCCCCGACGCCCCGCCCCCGACGCCGCTGCAGCGCAGCCCTGGTCGGTCTGCGCCCTGGCCCGAGCTCCCGCCACGCAGGTACGTGTGCGGGGTGTGCGCGCAGCCCGCGGCCCGGGCAGGGCAGAAGCGGCTCGGCTTGGCTTTGCGGTCGGTGAGCCTGGCGGTTTGCACGCCTTAAGCTTGGAGAGTGAAACGGCCTCTCCCATCCCGATCTCCTGTAAGCCCGGTGCCCCCTCGGCCCCTGCCCAGCCCCCCCCCCCCCCAGCGACACCCGAGACGGGCAAAGGTGGCGGCGCTGAGTCCTCACGCCTGGGCCCGGGGCCGCGTGAGAACCGGCGCTCCCCGGCTCCGCCCAGCGCTCCCGCAGCCACCCGACTCACCCCGCACGGCCACCCCGGAGTCCGTCCCCCGGGGGCCACCCCGCCCGTGCCCGCCAACTGTTTTAAAGCCCTGGGGAGCGGCCGGGTGGGGTCCCCGCGGGCCCCGGGAACTGGGCGGGGCGGTACCTGCTGCAGCGGGGCGGGCGGCCGGCTGTCCCGCGTCGGGGCTACGCGCGCTCCCATCCCCGCCGCATGCTGCCGGCCAGCGGGCTCCGCGCGCTCCCCGCCGCCGCCGCCGCCGCTTTATCTACCCGGCGGGCGCGCGCGGCCCGGGAACCGGCATGGCCCGGCCTTCTCATGTTTCCCGGCTGCCCGGCCCAGCCGGCGAACATACTGCGGGCGCCGCATCCACGTTCCCGGGCCGCCCGAGGACGCGAGCCCGCGCCGCCCGCCCTGACCCCCGCGGAGGCGCCCTCGCGTCCGGGCGCGCCCCCTCTGCGCTTCGGGAGAAGCCGGAGCCGCAGCCAGAGCCGCCGCTGCCGCCGCTTGGGTGCAAACCCCGCGTTGCAGCCGCCCGGGGGTGGGGGGGGTGGGGGGGGCGGGCGGGTGGTTGCAGCGCGCGTGGTCGCCAAGCAGCCCAGGGCGCCCAGAGGGGACCCCGCGTCGGGGTGACTTAAGTCTGTGGGCGCGACCTCCGGGGGCCCTGGGCTGTAGGTGCTGGCTGCCCCGAAGCGGGGCGCGTCCCCCAGGCTGGCTGGAAGGCCGGGCCGGGGCGCCCAGGTGCGCGGTGGCCGCAGTGTGCAGAGCCCCAGCCCCGGCCGGGGGTGCGTGCCGCCCAGGGGACGGGACTTGGAAGGACGCCGAGCTGGAGCGCAGAGCAGGGAGAGAGACACGGTGCCTGGCGGGCGCTCCTGATGACCGGCCCAGCACCCACGGTGGAGGGAGCCGGGGCGGCGGGGAGATGCAGCCCTGCAGCCTGCGGGTGCCCACAGCCTCCTCGCCGCCGCCTGCCTAGCAGCCGCAGCCACACCTTTCTAGCTTCCTTCTTAAGATGGATAGTTTCCCTACACCTGAAATTGCAGCATCTTTTTGTCCTTTTCTCCCCTCAAAGAGGGGTGGTGGTGGTGGTAGTGGTCCTCAATGCTGGGGCAGTGATGGCCTAAGCAGCGGCCATTCAAATGACGTAGAATGATATATATAGTGTATATATACATATATTAATACTAAAACTATTTTATACCAAGATTAGTGACATCTATGACAGTTCCACTAGGTGACACCTCCCACCCCCATAGCATAGAACAATCTGAAGCAGGAAAAGGTTTTGCACTTTTCTCCCCCTCAACAGGCAGACAAATATCATGTGACCAGCGGCCCCCCCACCAAACACATACACACACACACACACACACACACACACCACCCCAGGCCCTTGGTTCTCTTCTACAAATTGCGTTCTTTGGCCCTGCACTGGATGCAATCTGGACCCCTCGAAATGTGTCAGCCATGGGCATGCAGTGAACAGACTTCAGACACAGATCTAACAGATAAATCAAAGGTAGCTGATGGTGGTCACCAGACATTTTTTACTGAAATTAGCTGTAGACATATTCTGGTCAGTCAAGTTCTGCACTAATGCAGTTTCACAGTACTTCGCTGAGTACAGACTGGCAGAGGACCAGTGAATCTGGTATGGTCGTAACTGTGCTGTCCCAGTTTTAACGTTTATCTAGAGGAAACTGATTTAAAATAACACTCGTAGGTAAGATCTAAGGTTGACAAAACAACACAAAAATTCCTGCAAAAAATGTTTGTTTTTTTAAAAATTTTTAACCTGGCATGGGGATATAGCCTTAGTCTGTCCCTGCTTAAGTCACTGAAAAATTTGTATGTGAATTCCTATTTACTCTATATATTTAATATTTAAGAGCTTTTTTTTTTTAGAATGAAAGAACAGTGGGTGGTTTGTTTAAAAATGGAACTGTGTAGAATCCCTATGTTATTTACAAGTGAGCATATATTCTACAATAGACCAAAATTTTATTTTGTTGTTGCTGTTTCCTTCTCAGGAGCAAAAATTGTCTTCATTTCAATCCACAGTTTCGATGTGATCATTACTATATTAAGTTCTCCCTTTCTTTAAAATAAATCTTACCTGATGTCTTATGCTTCATCTCAGTCTTGGACCACGAAATGCTTCAGTTTAAGACTCAGAATGTAAGCTTTCAGTTTGAGAAAGTGCTGCTAGAAAAATTGAGAGAGAGGGAGAGAGAAAGTCTATGTGAGGTGCTCTTATGTAGGAAAGGAATGAATGGATAGGCCAGAAGACTTGAGCTGTTGTTTGATGTTGGTTTAGCCTAAATTTACTTGTGTAAAACAAAGCTGTTAAGCTTTCCACAAACTTCCTTTGTATTATTATTTTAGCTTTTTTCAGATGTGAAAGTAATGTATTGCTCTTTAATTAAAAAAAAATGAACATTTGGCAGGAATCATACATAATCCTTTCTGTTCAACTTAGCATACAGTTATAAACACAAGTAATCTTACTTTCTTCTAAAGGAAAAAGATCCCCCCCTTTTTTTAGTATTTTATCAAGAGACCCGATACTGCACTACAAATATTAGTCAAAAGTGTGTGTGTGTGTGTGTGTGTGTGTGTATGTGGGGGGTGTTTACTTTTGAACTCTCTTGCCCAGTATTGCTTATTGGCAATACAATGAATAGCAATACAGTAAATTTGGGGGGGCATTGATCTCCACCCATTGGTGCAGGATACAATAGTAAATGTATAGATGAATGCCAGGGCCTGCCCGTGTGGGGCCATGTTGACTTGTAGAGATGCATGTTGGAGTGGGTGATGGAACATGACAACAAGTGGACAACAGGTGGTGAAACATTGTGAAGAATTCTTCCAACCAGGGTGGGGGAGGTAGCATAGTAGCTATGCAAACAGACTCATGCCTGAGGCTCCTGGGCCCCAGGTTCAATCCCCCACGCCACCATAAGCCAGAGCAGAATAGTACACTGGTGGAAGGAAGGGAGGAAGGAATTAAAAAATCTTCCAACTGAAGAAACATGATTGAACTGCTAGAGTGGGTGATATCCTCATCACACAAGGCCTTTTTTTGCTTCGCTCAGAATTTATCTTGAACAGCATAAATAGCAACATAGCAACACTTTCTCTCAGAAAAGGTCTTCATGATTTCAGTCTCAGATAATCAAAGAACAGAATAGGAGCTCAGGTTCTCCTCAGCCAGCTCTGCCTGACTGCAGTCCTCAGAGCTGACCACCAAGAGGTGGCAGCCACTGCTGGTCTGAGGCGCATCCTGTCTGTCTGTCTTTGCCTAGACGTTCACTTGCATGGATACACACACGCATCTTTCCTTTCCTTCCTCAGTTTCGCTGTTTCTATCCAAAACAAACAAATACAAAACATTCAAGAGTGTCTTTGCATTCTTCACATTTATAAAATTGAGCAGTGGTACATGTTCCTTCCATATATCTTACATATGTAAATATTTTCTAGGAGTAGCCCCGCATAAATAGAACTGTTGGGTTGAAAGAAACACAATGGGAAATTCTGAGAGAGACTTCCAATTTTCCCTCCAAACAACACCCTCACCAGCATGTGCAAGTCCTCATTTCCTTGCCTGATAGATAGCATTGCGTATCTCAGCTTTGTAACATTCACCTACATGGTCAATAAAGCGATTTCTCATTGTTTGAAAACAATTTCATTCATTTATAAGCCCCCCCCCCGCCGTTTGTGTGTGTGTGTGTGTGTGTGTGTGTGTGTGTGTGTGTTGCCAGGGAATGAATCTAGGATTTCACTATTTGTAATACTGCTGAGTAGCTCCCTGGCCCATATTTTTACTCTATTTTTTTTTTTTTAAGATAAAGAGACCAAAGCATTGTCCATCCCAATGGATATCCAATGGAGTTTAACTTACATCTGTCCTTGGTTCTCTTGTGTGGTATTGGCAATGAACCCAAGGCCTCATGCATGGGAGGTGTGCTCTCTACTTGCTAAGCCAAGTCTCTGGTTCTTCTTGTGGGTTTCTTAACTAGAAACATTTGTTTATATACTTTGCTTACTAGGTATATTATTAATCTATGAAAACTCTTAATATATATATATATATATATATATGAAGAAGTATATGTTTGTGTCTTTATATATATGCGTGTATGTCTTTTTTCCCTTAGGAACTTGGGTTTTGTATCATCCAAACAAACCTTTTTTTTTTTTTTTTTTTTTTTGCCTCCAGGGTCATCGATGGGGTTCGGTGCCTGCACTACAAATCCACTGCTCCTGGAGACCATTTTTCCCATTTTTTTGTCCTTGTTGTTGCGCTTGTTGTATCTGGTATTGTTGTCATAGCTGTTGTGGTTGTTGTTGGATAGGACAGAAAGAAATTGAGAGAGGAGGGGAAGACAGAGGAGGAGAGAAAGAAAGACACCTGCAGACCTGCTTCACTGTTTGCAAAGTGACCCCCTGCAGGTGGGGAGCTGGGGGCTTGAACTGGGATCCTTACGCCGGTCCTTGCGACCTTTTTCTTTTTTAAATATTTTATTTACCTTTTAAAATATCTTTATGATTTTATTATCTTCAATTATTTATTGGATGGACACAGCCAGAAATGAAGAGGGAAAGGGGAGATAGAGGCGGAGAGAGAGACACACACACACACCTGCTACACTGCTTCACCACTCGAAAAGCTTTCCCCCTGCAGGTGGGGAGCAGGGGCTAGTACCTGGGTCTTTGAGCATTGTAACATGTGCGCTCAGCCAGATGAGCCACCACCTGACCCCTACAAAACCTTTTTACACATTTTCTTCTAATGTTTAGAAAAAGTACTTTTCATTTCGCTTTTATCCTTCTGGGACTAATTGTATATCTTGTGATGCAGAAATGTAATTTACTGTTTTTCCTTCTATAATTGAATGGCTGACTATCCTGATGGTGTTTTATTAAAGAATTTTTCTCCCACTGATTTGAAATGACTTCCATCATGCAAGTGGTGAATTCCTTTATATCTGGAGGCTGGTTTAATGCGGCTTTGAGAAATGTTGTAACACACCCAGGAGATTGTAATAATTTGATCTTCAAAAACAATTTGCCGCCTTGCACTCCAAAGACTTCCACTATATCAAAGACCAAAACCTGTCAGTGAAATAATCACATGCGTTGCCTGGTTGTGGAACTGATTGAGAAGGCTAGTTCAGCACTGGGCTAGGATTAAATTGCTGTTTATTCTTTTCTTGTCCTGCTCAGCAGCAAGGGAACACTTTCAGGCAGTCACATTCTTCAGGACAGAATAGGCTGCACAGAAATTTTCAAACACATCACCTAATTAGATGACAACTAGCAACAAGCAATGGAAAATAATCTGGGGGGGGTGTGGCTCCATTTGTCATGTTTTAGGACCCAGGTTCAAACCCTGAGCCCACATTTGCAGGGGAGAAAGCTTCGTCAGAAGTGGAGCAGTGCTACAGATGACTCACTTTGTCTCTGTCTCTGTCTCCCGCAAGAACAGCAGAGCCCTACCGGCACCAAATCCCAGCAAGAACCCTGGTGGGGAAAAAAAAGAAAGAAGGAAGGAAGGAAATAAGGAAGTTAGTTATTTTTAAAGGCCATCAGTACCTCTATCCGGGATCTGAGAAAATGAAAATATTTCTTTTTTTCTCCGTTCTTTACAATGTCTGAATTTTTTCCATAGAAGAGAAGCATCTTCAATAAGATTGTATATTATCCCAGCTAGCTCTGGACTAAAATGTACCTGCTTTTCCACAGCACTTTCTTAAAAATCATTTGCTACATGTAAGTGCAGAACTTTCAACCAACAAGTAGTTAATAGAACAGAGATACAGGTAGATTAGTTAGTGTCTTAATTTAATTATTAAGCTTAAGACAGAACAGAGCACAGTAGAGTACCACTGTTTTTTGTTTGTTTGTTAAAAGAAAACTTTATTTTATGGACATTACAAACTGAATTTCATGTCATTTTCATGTGCCATGAAATACTATGCTACCTTAGCTTTACCCTTCCCCAGACATTTCAAATAGCAGAAACAGAAATACACAACAGCTGAGCTTGGACTCCGAGCTGTGTTTTCTGTTCCCTGACTTATTATATTTACCACTAAACTCTGGGCCGATGCAGGAGACCAACTTCCTTTTCTTTAAGTTCTTGTATTTTGATTTCCGACTAAAGGGGCTTAGCCACTACCATATTAAATGAATACCTGAGCAAATACAGTCTTGGTTACTTTGGCTGGGCTTAAAAAGATTGCTTTCTAGATAATTAGAGGCTGTCCCAACCAGGAGGAACTCAAGAGAGGTTGAACTGTAAAAACGATTTTCTCCTTTTCTCTTGAAAGCATGTTGTATGTGTTTAATGCTGTTTTTATTTTTTAATGCTATTTATTTATTTATTTATTTATTTATTTATGAGAAAGATAGAAGGAGAGGAGGAGAGAAAGAATCAGACATCACTCTGGTACATGTGCTGCGGGGGACTGAACTAGGGACCTGATGGTTGAGACTCTAGTGCTTTATCCACTGTGCCTCCTCCGGGACCACCATGTTGTATGTGTTTATACAATCAGAATTTCTCTTTCACTCTCTTTTATTTCCCTCCAGGGTAGTCATTGGGGCTCGGTGCCTGCACTATGAATCCACTGCTCTTGGAGGCCTTTTTAATTTTTTTTTATTTTTTCATTTTATTGGAGAGAACAGAGAGAAATTGAGAGGGGTGGGGGAGATAGTGAGAGAGAAAAATAGACACCTGCAGACCTGCTTCACTAGTTGTGAAGCAACCCCTACCCCTGTAGGTGGGGGAGCTGGAGGCTGAAACTGGGATCCTTGCAGGGGTCCTGCACTTCGTATTATGTGCTCTTAGACTGGTGAACCACCGCCCAGCCCCCAGTCAGAACCTCTAAACAGAACTGTTCTGCTTTTACAATAGCTTTTGGTGCTATGTTTGTTTTTAATTTCAGGCATTTTTAAAAGGCATTCATATACCTGTAAGCACAGTATTAGTTTTTGCATTTTGATATTTATGGATTTTGTAGTTATAGAAAATGGTGATTTATTTTTAAGGATATTGTCTCACCCTGACCTTCTCTCTAAAAAAAAAACAACCTACTCAAATTTGAACTATTTCCTTGTTGTTTTATTTTTTAATAACAGTAAATATTTATGGGGCACCTGCCGACAAAATTTTGTGCCAAGAACTGTATTGGTTTTCATTTAAAAGACACAGTCCTTGCCTAGCTTAGAAACCTGTTAAGGAAGCACAGGAAAACAAAAAAATAACTCATCTAGAATGTCACAGGATATCTGATAGAAAGATTGGTCGGATCTGTAAATCTGTAAATCATCTGTAGAAATGCATGAGGGAGCTTAAAGACAGAGGAATAGCTATTTTATACGTCTGCTAAAAATTTTGTAGCCGTATTACCAACATCCTTCCCGAAAACATGCAAAGAGAGGTCATTATTTCAGAAACTTGAGCCTGATTGAAAAACAGCATTTTCACATCTTACATCAGACTTTTTTCATTTCTGGTTTATGCCAGAAATCTCTGGGTTTCGAGAGAGATTTGGGGGGGGGGCTTCTGCTGGGAGGAGGGCACAGGAGGTGCTCAGAAAGTAAACACACTGAGGTGAACTCATAGTCTTGCTTTCCTCCTTTTCTTTCCAGACTTTCTGTCCTCTGAGCATCCACTTTCACAGTCCTTATTTGGAAAAATGCTGAAGGAGAGAGAGATTGAAGGGGGAAGAGTTGTGAGTAAACTTATCTTGTGTGAAATAATTCATGAGGTATATAAAGAGTGGCCTACACAGCTCCACAGCCTGAAGAAACGTTATCTTACCCAAGGTAGCCGTCCCAAGTAGTCGGCCATCTTTGCATTTCCATTGCTGTTTCCTGTGTGTCATGTTGTAGGCTAGAGGGACGTTGGGATAGGAGGAAAGGAACAGGAAAACGGTGTTATGCTCCTCACTTGTGTGATTTGCATAGTCCACATCTAGGATAAGGAGAGCAATGCTATACCCAAACGTTAGCAGTTCAAACCCCGTATTCCCTGCACCACCTCCTTGAATGCACATTGAGAGGGGGAGAGAACTTTAAGCACATGGCTGCATAATTATAGGCACAGCTAAATAGGTAATTCTGCACCTTTTGCCACCTCCCTTCACCGGAAATCAAATGCCAACGTGCTTGTCTTTTTCCTTTTACATGCAGGTGAGGAGCAAGTGTCACCTGGAATATGGTGACCCTGCACAGCTCTGACATCATGGTAGCCAGGCCAACTGGTACTTCTTGTTGACCTTGGTGTATGTGGGTTCACACTCAGATGCCAAACGTCGCTGCATATTGACTTTTTGATAAGGAATGGCTGAAGCAATGGCTGACAGTGGCCACTGCAACTTCAGGATCCTCTTTTCGTTGTTTTGTCTGCCATGCTTTGTTTTGTCTTGCCTTCGTTTGCCGTAACTGTCAGGATTGCCTCTGTCATTTCGTAAGACCTGCAGACCTGCTTCACCACTAGTGACACGACCCCTCCACCCTGCAGATGGGGAGCCAGGGGCTGGAACAGGGATCCTTGTGCAGGTCCTGGCACTTTGTACTATGTGCACTTGACCTGGTGCACTACCCGCCGAGTCTAAATATTTAAAAATTGTAAATCAAGCTCAGTAAAATATGACCCATCCCTCTACCTTGGCAAATATACTCTCATAATCTCATAATGAAACAGTAAAAACTATCAAAGTTTTGGTACAGACACCAAGCCCCAGCAATACAGCAATAACCCTGGTGGCAAAAAAAAAAATTATTAGCAGTATCCAAAATTTGAATATATTTTCATCAATAATAGACATTAAAACAAAACCAGAAAATTTAGTTAAATTCAATTTAATGGGACCGGGTGGTAGTGCACCTGGTTGAGCGCGCATGTTTTAATATATAAGTACCTGGGTTCAAGCCCCTAGTCCCCACCTGCAAGGGGAAAGCTTTGTGAGTGGTGAAGCAGTGTAGCAGGTGACTCTCCGTGTCTCTCTCCTTCTCTATCTCCTCCTTTCTTCTCGATTTCTGGCTGTCTCTGTGCAATAAATAAATAAAGATAAAAATTCAATTTAATGTGTGTTATCTTTGAAATGCTATTTTATTCTGAATACTCAGTTTATACATAAAATTAGAAACATAGCTAACAAGCAAAAGATTATACATAAAGCTTTAAATCTTTAATTCCTATGAAAATGAATTTCAGATGTCTCATACCTAAAAAAGATGACTTGCAGCAGTTCAATATAGCTAGTTGTCCATGTGTCCACTAGTATCCTGGGAGTCGGACGGTAGCGCAGCAGGTTAAGCACATGTGGCACAAAGCGCAAGGACCAGCGTAAGGATCCCGGTTCAAGCCCCCGGCTCCCCACCTGCAGGGGAGTCGCCCTCACAGGCGTTGAAGCAGGTCTGCAGGTGTCTATCTTTCTCTCCCCTCTCTGTCTTCCCCTCCTCTCTTTATTTCTCTTCATCCTATCCAACAATGACGACATCATCAACAACAACAATAATGACTACAACAATAAAACAACAAGGGCAACAAAAGGGAATAAATAAGTAAAATATCTTTTAAAAACCCACTAGTCCCCTATTTCATGAATGATTTCTTTAGATCTACATTTGGGAGTGATAGGAGTAGGTTCACATTGCAGGATGTTCTTTTGATGCCAGGTACAACTATTGCAAAGATTTGCTAAATGGCGAATACCTCTGGAACCCTGTACCGGAGAAGCTAGAACAGACGCTAGAAAGGAATCCTGCAAGAGATAAGTATCTGTTGCATTCACAGGGTCAGCCACACTAATGAACTTGCCTCTTCTCCCCCTCTTGGAAGAAAAACTCACCTGCAGTGCTCTTTCCAGCTCAGCCTTCATAGCATGTGGATGTGATGGTCACTGCTGACTTTAAGGGCATAAGCAAACAATGTGTCCTCAATGGTGTTACTCCCAGAGCTGATGTTTGGGTTTTAAGCTGCATGGTGTCTTGTTGAACACTAAATCCTAAGTGACAGAGGGGTGTGTGTGAGAGAGAGGGGGTGGGGGCGGGAAGAAAGGGGAGTGGCAGAGGGAGAGAGTGGGTGTGGGAAAAGGAGAGGGAAAGGGAGAGGGTCTTTTGTGTGTTTCTTTGGTTTCAGACCAGTGCACCACTCAGCTCTGGCCGTTGCTGTTGCTTGGCTCTCGGTGCTGCTGGGAATTGAAACTGCAAGTGCTATGGTCTAAGAGTGGTAGTGGCTGTTGAGAGTGATTCCTAAATCTTATTCATTTACTAGTTTGCATACATAGTGAGTTTTTGAAAGTGTACTAAACTTGAGTCCTCTGATAGGTCAAAACAAAGTTATACTTATTGAAGCCTCTTTGTGAGTATTAAATTTTTATTTGTTTGTTTGTTTATTTTATTTATCTGACCCTAGATCACATTCGTGAAAGCTTCAACTGGCCTCTGATCTGGATTTTTTTTTTTATAGCCCCACTCCTTGATTTTTTTTTTTTTTTTTGCCTCCAGGGTTATTGCTGAGGCTTGGTGCCTGCACTACAAATCACTACTCCTGGAGGCTATTTTTTCTATTTTTTGTTGTTATTGTTGTCGTTGCTATCGTTGTTGTTGTTGCTGGATTGGAGAGAAAGAAATCGAGAGAGGAGGGGAAGACAGAAAGGGGGAGAGAAAGACACACAGACATATGCAGACCTGCTTCACCGCTTGTACAATGACCCCCCCCCCAACCACTGCAGGTGGGGAGTTGGGACTTGAACTGGGATCCTTACAGTGGTGCTTGCACTTCTCACCATATTCCCTTAACCTAGTGTGACACCATCCGCTCTCCCAGCCAACTGGATTTTTTTATTCTTTATATATTTGATAAGAAAAGACAGAAATGGGGAGAGAGAATGAGAGACACTGCAGCATGGCTCCACCATCTGTGATACTCTCTGGTGATACTGGGACTTGAACCCATGGTTTCATGCACAAAACTGCATGACTGCTGCCAGGTGAGCGAAATCCCTATCCCCTCTCAGTGCTTTTAACCACCTGTAAACACAGACACAAGATCTCACACTGCATAGAGCAGGGTCATTTAAAAAATTTCTTTATTGGGAGATTAATGGCTTACAGTCAACAGTAAGATACAATAGTTTGTACATGCAGAACATTTCCACATAACAATACAATCCCCTCTAGGTCCTCCTCTGCCATCATGCTCTAGGACGAAGCTGGGTCGTTTTTATTTTTTTTTAATTTCTTTATTGGGGAATTAATGTCTTACATTTGACAGTAAATACAGTAGTGTGTATATACATAACATTTCTCAGTTTTCCATATAACAATACAACTCCCACTAGGTCCTCTGTCATCCTTTTTGGACCTGTATTCTCCCCAGCACCCACCCCAGAGTCTTTTACTTTGATGAAACACGCTAATTCCAGTTCAGGTTCTGCTTCTGTTTACTCTTCTGATCTTGTTTTTCAACTTCTGCCTGAGAGTGAGATCATCCCATATTCATCCTTCTGTTTCTGACTTACTTCACTTAACATGAATTTTTCAAGGTCCCTCCAAGATTGGCTGAAAATGGTGAAGTCACCATTTTTTTATAGCCGAGTAGTATTCCATTGTGTATATATACCACAACTTGCTCAGTCACTCATCTGTTGTTGGACACCTGGGTTGCTTCCAGGTTTCGGCTATTACAAATTGTGCTGCCAAGAACATATGTGTACACAGATCTTTTTGGATGGGTGTGTTGGGTTCCTTAGGATATATCCCCAGGAGAGGAATTGCAGGATCATAGGGTAGGTACATTTCTAGCCTTCTGAGAGTTTTCCAGACTGTTCTCCACAGAGGTTGGGCCAATTAACATTCCAACCAGCAGTGCAGGAGGGTTTCTTTGACCCCACAACCTCTCCAGCATTTGCTGCTGTTACCTTATCTGATGTATATCATTCTCACAGGAGTGAAGTGGCATCTCATTGTTGTCTTTATTTGCATTTCTCTGACAATCAAAGACTTGCAGCATTTTTTTATGTGTTTCTCGGCCTTTTGGATCTCTTCTGTGGTGAATGTTCTGTCCATGCCCTCCCCCCATTTTTGGAAGGGGTTATTTGTTTTCTTGTTGAGTTTGGCAAGCTCTTTATATATTCTGGCTATTAGCCTCTTGTCTGATGTATGGCATGTAAAGCTCTTCTCCCATTCTGTGAGGGGTCTTTTGTTTGGGTATTTTTGCTTTTGGGTATTTTGTCTTTTGCTGTACAGAAGCTTTTTAATTTGATATAGTCCCATAGGTTTATGCTTGCCTTAGTCTTCTTTGTAATTGGATTTGTTTTATTGAAGATGTCTTCAAAATTTATGTGGAAAAGAGTTCTGCCACTATTTCCCTCTAAGTATCTGATAGTTTGTGGTCTAACATCCAAGTCCTTGATCCACTTGGAATTTACTTTTGTTATTTGGTTAAATATAGTGGTTCAGTTTCATTCTTCTGCATGTTTCAACCCATTTTTTTTTTTCAACACAATTTGTTGAAGAGACTCTGCTTTCTCTATTTAATAGTCTGAGCAACTTTGTCAAAGATTGGATGTCCATAGGTGTGGGGGCTTACTTCTGGGATCTTAATTCTATTCCACTGGTCAGTGTGTCTACTCATGTTCCAGTCCCAAGCAGTTTTGATGACAACGGCCCTATAATACAATTTGAGATCTGGGAGTGTGATGCCTCCAGTTCTGTTCTTTCTTCTCAAGATTGTTTTGGCTATTGTAGGTCTTTTCTGGGTCCAGAAAAACATTTGTGGCATTTGTTCTATTCTAAAAAATGTGGTTGGGATCTTGATGAGGATAGCATTAAATTTGTATATGGCTCTGGGTAGTGTATTCATTTTGATGATGTTAATTCTTCCAACCCATGAACATGGAATATCTTTCCACTTCTTTGTGTCTTTTTCAATTTCCTTGAGTAATGACTCATAATTTTCAGTATACAAGTCTTTCACTTCTTTGGTTATGTTTATTCCTAGATATCTTATAGGTTTTGTTGCTATAGTAAAAGGAATTGATGTCTGGATTTCAGCTTTTTCTAACTTAGTGTTTGCATAGAGGAATACCACTGACTTTTGAATGTTAATTTTGTAGCCTGACACCGTACTGTATTGCCTGATGATTTCCAAAAGCCTCTTGCTGGATACCTTAGGTTTTTCTATGTATACTATTATGTCATCTGCAAATAGGGAGAGTTTGACTTCTTCTCTTCCAATCTGTATGCCTTTTAATTCCTTGCTCCTGCCTGATTGCTATGGCAAGAACTTCCAACACTGTGTTGAATAGTAATGGTGATAGTGGGCAGCCCTGTCTAGTACCTGATCTGAGGGGAAATTCTTCCAGTTATTCACCATTGAGTATGATGTTGGCTGTAGGTTTGCTATATATAGACTCCAGTATCTTCAGGAATTTTCCATGTATTCCCATTTTTGTTTTGTGAGTCTGGCTAAAGGCTTGTTGATTTTGTTCACTCTATCAAAGAACCAACATTTACTTTCACTGATCTTTTGTAAGGTTTTCTTATTTTCAGTGTTACTGATTTCTGCCCTAACTGTAGTTATTTCTGTCCTTCTGGTTGCTTTAGGGTTCCTTTGCTCTTCTTCTTCTAGGTCTTTAAGATGTGCAATCAGGCTGTTTATTTGTGCTTTGTTTCCTAATATGTGTTTGAATGGCTATGAACTTCTCTCTCAGTACTGCCTTAGCTGTTTCCCAGATATTTTGATAGCTGTGTCTTCATTTTCATTGACCTCTCCAAACATTTTGATTTCTTCTTTTATTTCTTCTTTGACCCAGTAGTTGTTAAGTAGTGTACTCTTGAGCTTCCACATCTTGGGACTATTACTAATCTTTTGTTGGTTGTTAAGTGTTAGTTTAATTCCACTGTGGTCTGAGAAGATGCTAGGGATGAGTTCAATGCTCTTGAATTTGCTGATGCTGTCTTTGTGGCCTAACATATGGTCTATCCTTAAGAATGACCCATGTGGACTTGAGTAAAATGTGTATTCCATTTTCTTGGGATGAGTGATTCTGAAAATGTCGAATAGTTCTAGTTTATCTCCGAATTTAGCTCCCTCATGTCTTTATTGCTTTTCTGCCTGGATGATCTGTCAAGTTGAGAGAGTGGGGTGTTGAAGTCCCCTACTATGACTGTGTTGCTGTTAATATATTGCTGTAGCTCTTTCAGTAGATGTTTGATATGTTTAGATGGCTTCTCATTGGGTGCATAGATGTTAATAATTGTTAAGTCCTCTTGATTGACTGATCCACTGAGCATTAAGTAATGTCCATTCCTATCTTTTTAAATTTTATTTATTTTAAAGTCTATCATGTTGAAGCTGGGTTGTTTTTAAAGCCCACTCCCTTCCCTTCCCTTCCCTTCCTTTATTTTCTTTCTAGATCCAAGACCTTATGCACTGTGATTCCACTCAGCAGGCAACTTTTTCATATAGACAAAGTGAGGAATGTATAGAGAGGAGAGATACCATAGGTTCTCACAGAATAACTGGGTTTCTGACTATATTTACAACTTGTTTTAGCCTTATATTTTTACATTATGTGAAAATTTGGTTGAAATTATGCTTATGTGTCTTCTTTGATCTCAGTTGTTGCAAGTTAGTCTTAAAGAGTTATATTTTATTAATTTTTTAATTGGCTTTAATCACACTTTTTGAAAATTAAAAAAATAGATCTAAAAATTCTTTTTCCAAGTTTTTGAGGTGTGATAAAAATTTCGGTGGAGGCCAGGGCGATAGCTCTGTAGTAGAGCCCTCAGTTGGCATGCCTGAGGTCTCAGAAGCTGTAGGTTCAATCCCCTGCACTGCTAGGTACTAGAGCTTAGTGGTGCTCTGGTGTCTCTCTGTTTCTGTCTCTCTCTCATATAAAATATAAACAAATATTCCAAAAAAGAGTTTCGCTGGGAATTATCAATCATTTTCAAAGAAACAAAATCATAGAATGATGGGTACATATGTGAATCGTGAGTGGTCTGCAGTTACTTTCTCAGTCATTGTTACATGTCATCTTTACCTGAAGGGGGCAGATGAAGAGTGTTATATATGGTTTTGTTTTTAAATCACTGTAAGGAAGCATGACATTGAAAGTCACATTCTTGAGCACCAATTATTACAGTTTTAGCTGAACTTTGGGAGATACACTGTGGATATTATAATACTGCCCAGAGTGGAACAAAGACTCACTAAATGACAGGCTTGCATTTTGTGCCTACTGCTTTCATTTTTATCCTGTGAGAATGGATTAATCGTAAATGCCCATCACAGACATCTCTGAATTAGCACAGGAGGTTTTGGGGGTCCCTGGGGTGACTCAACCCTAAATGACTAGGCGGCTAAAGCAGTTGTTTCCTGTGACTCAAAACAAAAGCAGTGACATGAGTCACTACGTATGGGAGCTCTTAGGCGACAAGCACAAATTTGGAGGAAAGACTTCAGTTATGGGCTGGAGGAATCAGGATACTGGCCTGGCCTCCTCAGCCCTCACTTCCAGGGCATCTACTGCTGACTGTCAGTCCATCTGCAAACAGCCATCTCTTTCATCTCTCTCGTGGAGGCTGCCCTCCACAGTCTTAAATCTGTGCGCAGAGCAGACTGGGGCCGAGTTACCAGAAATCATGAGCTGATACTGTGCGTGTGTTTGCTGAGGTCCATACACTTGTGGGCAGGAGTTCTGTGTCTGGTTCTTTGCTTCAGAATGTGTTTCTTAATTTTATGTGACTTGCAGAGATGTGACATTAGTGGCCAGGCTGTTTTCATGGACTGTTACAGGTATCAGTTTGAGTTTTCTTGGAGGGCAAACTACAGGCACTGGTTCTCATCTGGTTGTGTGAGATGACTTCAGAAATTTATTACGTTCTCTTGGGGAAGCTGTCATCTAGTGTGCCCTCTATTTGCTTATGTTCAAGTCTAAAAGTTGTCTGGGTTCATGTTAAACAGTGTGGCTGAATGTGCCTCCGGTGATAGTCTATAACTGATTCTCTGTTACATCAGGAGAATTAATATGTGATGCCTTTACTCTCCATGGGGCTGAATATGACCACTGGATCAGGGTAATGGAAATCTGATCCCTCTTTGAATATACACTTAGGGCTTTCTCTCGCAAATAGAGGGAAATCTTTGTGGTATAACTTGGCACTCTGCGAAGGTCCGATTCCCCACAAACCACGCGCTTAATGCCTTTAACACTAGTTGACAATCCTTGCCTCGGTCAATAATTTCATTAGGGATTGACAGTGATTAAAATCTAATTCAGTCCTTCCTTTTCTCTTACTAGGTAGTATTCTCCTCCCATATAAATAAAGCTGTCTCTCATCTGGTGGGTTTTGTTTTGTAACTCTGAAATGTAATCTTATTGGAAAGGTAGATACAAAACTTATTTTTTCCAGTCAGATACTTGTTTTCAAAGGAAAGAGCTTGCTTAGTAATTGACTCCAGTAATGACACATGTGCTTGGTGTGGCTTTTTTTTTTTTTTTGGTGGAGATATCATTGATTCAATTAAGGCACCTATAATTTTGTAACTTTTTTTGGTCTAAAAAGTTTTAAGTCGGGGGGGGGGGGCTGGGAGATGTTTCACCTGGTAGATTACACACTTCACTGTGCGTGAGGAAGTGGGTTCAAGCCCCCAGCACTGCGTGGAACACCATGCAAAATGGAGAGTTTCACAAGTGATGAGCCAGTGCTATTGTGTCTCTCCTTCTCTGTCTGTCTTTGGGGAAAAAAGAATCTTCTGAGTGTGGTGGAGTTGTGCAAGTGTGAAGCCCTTGTAGCCAAAGGGGGAAAAAAAAAGATTAGTAAATACATTCATACAAAAAAGTTCTTTCAAAAACTCAGCCTCTGTTATTTTTACACTCAAGCATTATTTAAAAGAACCAGAGCCAGTTCTACAATTTTATGAATATTTTGGAAATGAGATTGACAAGATGATGAAAAACCCTTTCCTTGCCCAGAGAGTGCCCTCCGCTGGTTGTGGTGTAGAAACAGTCTGTCGGATTAAAACAAATGCCCAGGGGCTGAGCAGTGTCGCAGCAGCTTAAGCACACATGGCGCAACTCAAGGACCAGCATAAGGATCCAGGTTGGAGGCCCCAGCTCCCCACCTGCAGGGGGGTCATTTCACTGGCAGCGAAGCAGGTCTGCAGGTGTCTGTCTTTCGCTCTCTCTCTCTGTCTTCCCCTCCTCTCTCCATTTCTCTCTGTCCTGTCCAGCAGCAATGATGGCAATAACAACAACGACAATAATAACAGCAGCGATAAACAGCAAGGCAAGAAGGGGGGGAGTGGCCTCCAGGAGCAGTGGATTCGTGGTGTAGGCACTGAGCCCCAGAGATAACACTGGAGATTAAAAACAAACAAACAAGCAAACAAATGCCCTCCTGAAAAAAGAATCATGATACTGAAAGGGAAGCACTGTTTCAAAGCTTTTTCACAAGATAATTGCTACTTGGGGATTTATTTAATCAATTTGTTCATTTACTTATTTTATCGTGAGGGTTACCTCTGGGGCTCAGTGTCTGTACAGTGACTCTACTCCTCTCCATGGTCTTCACCCCTTTCCCACCCCTTTTTTGATAATAGAGACAGAAATAGGGAGAAGGAAAAAGAGAGAGTACTTCTCCATCGCTCTTGAAGTTTGCCCCTTGAACCCGGGTCCTCATTCATGGTGACGTGCACTCCATTGGTTGCACCACTTCCTGGCCCCTGATTTTTTTTTTTTTCAGATTCTGTTTCATGAGAAAGGGATGGGAGAAGAGAGAACAGTATACCACTGTGTCATATGTGGTGTCAGGGTTAAACCTGGGTCTTCAGGCATCTAAGCCCTCTACATTACTTGATGAGCCATTTTCCAGCCTCTGTTTGTGGGAATGTTATGTAATAGTACAGATATTGAACTGGGTGTATGGGGGGGTTCTTTCTTTTAAGATATTAATTTGATAAACCACTGGCCTAATTACACAGGGTATCACATACCACATAGATTGAGAAGACTTTTGTGTTTGTCTATCACATTGCCCTCTAAAATGAAGCTAAACTCAGAAAAATGCAAATGACAGATAAACACATTTGCATACTCCCATATACCTATACACACACACACACAAACACACACACAGAGAGAGAGAGAGACCGTTGTGTTATTAAATGATAGAGTAACCTACTGACTATTAGCACTGAAAGTCAAGTGTCGTGGTAAACCCTACAGTTCCAGGCCAAATGGGATTATTAGTCATTCTAATCCTGCCAGATAAGAAGCAGCCTGAAATTCAAACACCACATCTCTGATGACTCTTCCTGTTCTTGACTCAGACATTTAATGAGGTCTTTGATTCAGACATGAATCGCTATGTCAAACAGGCAGGAAAATAGCTTTTCAAGTAACATTTGGGTAGGAATTCTAAGCAGAAGCAGGAATGCACTAAAAGTCTTTAAAACTGCCAGTGTGAAAGGCCCCAAGAATGTCACTAATTTTTTCTTCTGAAGAGGTAATATAGTTGCCAGTATTTTTGGACATTTCAGCCAATGTTTTTTTAAAAAATGGAATGGTGCAAGATCCAATGTGCTTGAGGTGATTTTTCACTAAGGAATTTTATTTCTAGTTAGCACTATTTATGTAGACTGCACATGGAATGCTGGGCCACAATGGGATTTTGCCCAATATATTTTTATATACCCTTATGGAAGGGGATAGAGTATTATTAATTTATGTCTTGCCTAAAATTCTCGTGCTTTATTGGATAGTTTTTTTTTTCTTGGCTGATGCTGGAAACTGAACATCCAGAAATCATTCTCTCATAAAGGTTAGAGATTGTTTTTCAATGTGCTTCTCAGATTTTTAATTCTTGGGACTTTTCAGTATTCCTTACACACCCTTTCATCTTATGATGTTGTGAATTACTATTAAAATAATAACATTTTTTAAAAAAATTGAATGGAAAACAGGTACAGTATAAAAATTTGATATGTTTAAGTTTTTTTAAAAAAGAAATAAACAGTATTAATGTAATTTACAGGCTTTGCTACTTCTTTGACTTAGTAATCTCACTTTTATTTTTAATATTTCCAACTTTCCTAATCCAGTTTTCACTAGTTTGTCAGCCAGTCTTTCTCTACTGTTTCACAATGAAGCTTCTTGTGAATTGATACTTCCAATTTCCAATAGTTCTCCCTCTTACTTATTATTATTATTGCTTTTTCTTTTCTTATTTTTCTCCAGCGTTATCGCTGGGGTTTGGTGCCAGCACCACCAATCCACTGATCCTGCTTCCCTCTTTCTTTCTTTCCTTCCTTCTTTCTTTCCTTCTTTCTCCCTCTCCCTCTCTCTCCCTCTCTTATTTTCTTTCTCTCCTTTTATTGGATAAGACAGAGAGAAATTGAGAGGACAGGGGAAGATAGAGAAGGAGAAAGGAAAATAAATACCTGCTGACCTGCTTCACTACTTGTGAAGCGACCTGCCTGTAGGTGGGGAGCCAGGGGCTCAAATTGGGATCCTCACATTTGGTACTGTGTGCGCTTAACCTGGAGCACTGCCGCCCAACCCCCCCTTCCTCTTACTTATTAAAAAAGTATTCTTTAGTGTTTGTATTTCAAACTATTGCTACATTAGTGGCTCTTCTGCACCCCTGAAAACACAGGTTTGGTTGTATTAGCCACACAGGAATGCAAAGCATAGGCTTTTCTTTGGGCGAAAACAGTTTCTGTTTTTTAGTATACTTTATA
This sequence comes from Erinaceus europaeus, assembly GCF_950295315.1. NCBI lineage: Eukaryota > Metazoa > Chordata > Mammalia > Eulipotyphla > Erinaceidae > Erinaceus > Erinaceus europaeus. Next base: position 63,320,715 of record NC_080167.1, read on the forward strand.
TATGAAGAGACCACAGCACTGAAGCTTCCCTCAGTGTGGGGGTAATGCCTTCAACCTGGTGCCACAATGGCAGAGCTGCACACTACCCAAGTGAGCTGTGCCACCAGCCCATAAAGGAATCTTTTATGTTCTTTTAACTATAGCACTCATGAAGCTGGTGTATTGTTTGTGGGGAAATAGTGAAGCAACCCGTTCTTGCCAGCCCTTAATAAAGTGATGCCCCAAGAACTCAGTCTGTTCATTCTCTTTGTCAGAGCTCAGTGGAGTCTGTAGACTCTCCAAAGGGCTCTGTAAACATGAAATCTCATTCTGTATCCTTAGGACCCAAGGTGAGCTGAGGGGTGGGGGTGGGGGTGGGGGGATTGAAAACATAATCTTCTGGGACATGTATTTTCTCTTTCTTTCTTTCTTTCTTTCTTTCTTTCTTTCTTTCTTTCTTTCTTTCTTCCTTCCTTCCTTCCTTCCTTCCTTCCTTCCTTTCTTTCTTTCTTTCTTTTTTTTACTGAGTTTAGGTCTCCAACCTAAGTTATATGCCATTTTCAGTTTGCGGTTAAGTATGATTACAAGATTTTTAAGATGGCAGGGTGTTGATTCCCACACAGCACCCACCACCCAAATTCTGTGTTCCCACCCTCTCTGCATTAACCAGAAAGCTTTAAAGAGAGTTCATCTGCTTCTCTTTTTATTTCTCCAAGTTCCCGTGTTTCAGTTATCTAGATTCCACATGTAAGTGAAACCATCCCTCGTTGTCTTTCACCTTTATTTCGCCCACCAGAGATAAAAGCCTTTTAAACAGGTGGCATTGTTGACGTGGAAAGAGCTACCAGAAGCTAAAGGGCATGTGCTCCTTGATGTCGGGCAGAATTGAAAAGCAGCATCCTTCTCCTCCTCCTTCTCCTTTTCCTTCTTTTCTTGCCTCCAGGGTGATTGCTGGGGTTCAGTGTCTGCATTATGAACCCACTGCTCCAGGCGGTCATCTTTTTCCCATTGTTGTTGTTGCTATTATTGTTGTTATTATTGGGTAGGACCGAGAGGAACTGAGAGAGGCAGGGAAGACGGGGGGGGGGGGGGGGGGGGGGGAGACCAGACACCTGTAAGACCTGCTTCATGAACACTGAGTCGAATTTCTAACATTGTCAGCCACTTTCTCCTCTTACAAAGTATGTCGGAATGCCTTACACTAAGGACACACAAGACAATCTGGGAAGTAAGTCTTTACTTAATTGACTGCAATTTCTTTAAAAGAGGGATCCAGTGTAATCCTGATGTGGGATTTCTGGTTAGGAAAGACGATACATGATCCATATATAAAAATATGCGTGTGTGCTCACATGTGTTGTGGGGGGGGGGGATTCAAGTGAATCGGTTGAGTGTAGTTTACTATTTGAATGGATATACACTGCAGCAGCCCTGAGGAAATTAAGGGAAAGTTAACATCTCCATGCATTTTTCTAGACCTTTTAAGGGATCTGTGTTGCACTCCCCCCCCAGCAATACTTCTCCCAAATAACACCTCTCTTGTATATTTCTCTCATACTCCATATATTTTCTAGAGTGTCATACACATTTTACGATCTCTCTGCCTTTCCCCTTCTTAGCCCTGCCTCAAACTTTTTCGTATTAGAATGGAGCTTCTCTCAGTCTTATCTCTGCTTTGCTCATTACCTAGTCTCCACAAGAAAGGACCCAGGTCTGACCCAGAAAAGAAAAGAAAAAAATTTTTCCTTTCTCTTTTCTTCATGCATCTCTGGCTGGGATTGCTGTCCCTGCTTCTTCATTTGGCATCACACGCACACAAAAATGCCAAGAGCTAGACTGGCAGAGTAAGAATTCCTGCAATGGGGGGGGGGGCTGAATGTGTGCAGACAGGAATGGGGAGGCTGTGAACACTTGCACATTCAAACGCCTTGTTTCCATCACACATATATCATTAAGAGCTCAAGTGAGGATAATGTGGACTGCTATCACTCCCGAACAGATGGAACA